>NW_017306387.1:649643-655032 GCF_000935625.1 Nanorana parkeri | reverse complement strand
TGTGCCCCCCCCCCCCCCCCCCAACCACACACACTCTGGTGGCGGTCAGGGGCCCTCTGATGTCATCAAGAGCAAGGCAATAGGCTATGTGAGGGACAGTCCACAAGCCTGAGCTTGGGTATCAAGTAAGGCAAACTTTTTTACCCGATACCCTAGACCTAAATGAGCATTTAACCCTTGAGTTTTTCTTTCCCTGGAGAAGATAGGCTTTAATTCTTAATTCCTAAGCTTGATTTAAACATTTTCCTAAAATGTAATTTAAACCTTTTATCTTGATTGCAAACTAAAATAACACCACTCCCCCTCATGGAGAATGGCACTCACCCGCTGGTGTCATCATTTATCACACCTCCTATCTATGAAAGTACCTATTATTTCTAGGGTCTTGTTGTAGCAGTCAAAAACATTAAGGTCCTATTCACACTTGTCCATTTTCCTGCAGTCAAAAACATGCCTTTTACTGCTAGAAAATAGATTTTAAGGAATTTTGTGCTATTTGTTTTTGTTTTTAAATATAAGCGCTGCAGGTTAATTTTTAAAGGATATTAATGTACACGCAGTGTTACCATACCTACTGCAATATGCACTTATTGGTGTGAAAGGGCTATAATGGTTATGACACTGAAGGATGTTAGCAGTGCTCTGGTTGTGGTGTTTTTTTTTTTGTTAGATTGTAAGGTTAGGTGACCTCCAGTACAGTCGGAATATTTTATTTTGCAGACTGGTGACAGGTTTACATTACCATTTTGCTCCTCAAATCCAATTCACCTCTAAAGAATCCTACATGTCAGGCGCTGGACATTCTTCTTGATGAGCTTAGCCCTGAAAAAATCCTAAATCACAGTGGAGTAGGCCATTAAACAAACTGGATTAAAGTGACATTGTGGGCAAATTTTTGAGCTTAGGGTAACGGGAGGACGCTAGTTTGTGTCCTCCCGTTACCTTAAGGAGAACTGCTTGCTAGCAGTAGATGTATGTAAAAAAACCCTGAGACTTTAATGTCACTTTAAAGTGACACTATACTCAGGTGTTAAATCTTAAAAATACATTTAATTAACCTAACTATTAACAAAAATGTTGTTTATTTCACTCGGCTGTAGATCCTCAAATCATCTCTGAATTCACACTCACACCGTCCTTCCTTCTGGAGGGTGGCTACTTTTGTGTTGTAAAGTAGCCACCGATCCAAGGTTGTTCTCGTGATGGACTACAATCTCACGTTTAGTTTATAATTTGTATTGAGATTGTAGTCCATCAGAGGAGCGTGTTTGGAGCGGTATACAGCACACACAGGGACCATGGGGAACAAAAGTTTAGAGTCACTTAAATTTTTTCTCAACTTAACACAGTCATGCTAGAAAAGGATAAAACATTCATGATGTCTGGACAGTATTTTTTAATTGGTAATTTTCTGTTGACATTGCAGCTTTATAAATTAAGCAGACAGTTTGTTGGATGTATATTTTGTGCAGTAAGCAGATAAACAGGAATGACTTGGCATTGGGTCATCAAATAAGTGATTGTAGAGTTCTTTTATTAACAGTTTATTTTGCATACGACTGAATCAGAAGGCCTGGGTTGTGTTTTGCCCTTGGCTGTGAAACGGGTTGTGCAGAACGCCCTTCTACTGTAAAATTTTATGAGCTCGGCAAGTCACTTATTCCACACCTCAAACCGACCTCACTTTTATAAACAGCTTTTTTAGTCAATCGTTTTATTCTCTGTAGTTAGTGGGGGAACATTACTTGGAACCATATTGCTTCCTTATTTCCTGGCAGTGAAATGCCCTGCGTGGATGCGCGAGGCAGCTAGACATTAAATACAAAAAAATGTGTCTACTGTCAACATGGTGCTTGCTGCATAAGGAATAATTTGTTTCACCGGAGGCGGCTAAGAAGGTCACAGTATTATTTAAAGTGTATGTCTGGGAAATTTCTAAAAATTTCCATTTGTTTTCTTTATAAATGCTGGCAGTACAGAAAAAAAAAACTTGCTGAACTTGCTGAAGTCCAGTAAGCTTTTAACTTCCTGTTTGTGTTGACAACTCTGCCACACTGAAGCCCTAATCAGTGTTGTCAGCTATCTTGGTGTTCTCCTCTTCTTGACTACAGAACTTTGCCTATCCCCCCCTTCCCAGATAAATAAATCAATGCATACATTGATTTATTTATCAGCAAACTAATACTGCTGCCTTGCCTCACAAGAGCCTATGTCTTGTTTAGGGGCATAACTTCATGACTGATGGATTCGTCAATTGTCTGTCCCTCCGTTAAAAACCCCAATAAACACACGACTGTTTTTTTAACCCTTTCTCCCGGGACTATTCCTCCCCCCCAGTCATGTAGCCCCTCCGCTTAGTCTCTCCGTGTCTGTCTTTAATGGGAACTGACCTAGAGCATGCTGCTGATCAATTCTTCCAGCAGCTGCCCCTGCAGAAATGTTAGAAGCCTGTTGATGGTACAGGATGTAATAAAATCAGCTTCATGCTACAGGAACAAGGTAAAGGAAAAAATTAATGCTGGGGGGAAATTTTGGTCATACAAATCGTTTAAATCTCCAAGCAGCTATAGAAAAGTTACACTGTTTAAATGCAGAGGACTGGTTACTGTATACATAACTGGCTTCACCATCCTTGCTAATGCTTTAATTATATAGAGTGCAGGATTTATTGGGTCCCGGTCATTTGGTTGATGCATAGACATCAGTGAGTTCCTTGTAATCTGTAAATGGTTGGGACAGAGACTTGCAGCAGGTGGAATAGCCAGAAAAACCTGTCCATTCGCCTTCTCTTTAAAGTTTTTATGTAGGAGTTTACATGGTGATGTTAAATTTGTGAGTTACTATGTAAAGTAAATTGCTCATGATGGATACATACAAGGCTGTCACTTCTGAACACTCCTCCTGCAAGTGCTAAGACAAGGGTTGGGCAAACTAATTTGGAATTCAGGAACCAGTCGCTCCACTCCAAGAGCAAGCACGATTGAGAACAACTAGTGAAAACCTCAAAATTTAGGTGCCAGCTGTAATTTTTCAGGAGCATTGACTACCTGAATCCTGGAATTTGTCCAGCCCTGTGCTAGATGCAGTCACAGATGTCGTAACATCTATTTTTTTGCTTCAATACCTTTTGAATAAGGAGTTCTGACTTTAAATTGTAACATTCTTGTACTGCATATGTGGCTCAGAAACACTGATTGCCCAGTTCCAATTTTTACAAAAATACTGTCTGTGTTCTCATTAGGGGGTTGTTATGGGACAAGAAAGCATGGGCAGCACTAAAAATGTATTAATCCTTCCCCCAGTATTCTAAAAGTATTAATCCTTCTCCCACTATACTAATGATTTTCACTTCCTGAATAGAAAGGGAGTGAGGGGAAGTCTTTACAGTAGGAACACAGAGGGCAAAGAAAAATCTGACAGAGGCTACCAGCCTTCTCTATCCAAAACAAAATACAGTTTTACATGGAGTTATGCTTAGATAGGTAGATTATAGTTTGATATCTACAGAACAGTGTCATTATACACTGTAGAATATTAATTTTAGATGTTGGGTCTACAGGATCTTGAAACTAATCTGGATCAGAGTAACAATGGAGAGTGTCAAACGAGGGCCAGAAAAGGTTCTTTGGTCTCTTCTGGCCACCCCTGGGTAGGTAACCTTGACACTCTGGCTAATGGCAAATCCCATTATGTTCTAGGAGTCATGCCGGTGGCTGTTAGTCTTGCAATGCCTTGTTGGACCTGTAGTGCCACAACAGCTGGGAGGTTGAGGTTGCCTACTCCTGATCCAGACTCTCCTCTTAGCACTTCTATCTTTGTCTAACCATAGACAGGCAGATGACTCCCTAAAAATGATGTTTAGTGTAACATTTGTCCATTGGGTGACACACACCATTACCAACTTATCAACTGTTCTTATTGAGAATAGATAGAGATAGATCAGCCATATTGCAAGTTAAACATTTCCGTGCAACTGTTAGTGCCTCCTAAGTTGGGAGCATTTATTATCACCTCCTTGGGGTACCCCTAAACATCCTGATCCTTGCCCAAGCGTTGTATCAGGTCTGTATAGACTTTTGGGTGGGAGGGTTACTGTATGCATTTAACCCTGATCTCATGTGTTTGATGCGATCCATTTATTCTCTAAGCTGTTCCTATTGTGCATTTGTAAAAACCCATCAGCGCAGTCTGCTGGAAACGGGCAGAGAATGAATGACCGCTTACACATTTGTAGATGATACCACACTGAGAGGAATCAAAATGTGTTCGGAGCTGTGTTTTTTTTAGATTTCCCGACTGGATTCTAGCGGAGAGAGGAGAAGGGGCCACATGCAACAAATGCTACTATCACTGAGAGCAGATTGTCAAATAGAGAGCTTTCATACATCACCAATTGTGATTTTTTTTTTATCTTGCAAATTGCAGTTTAGGTGCCCCTAAATAGTAAGAGTGGTCTGTCTTCCATGAGCGTGTTAGGCACACGTCCTAATAGTGCTGATGAGGTACATGAAGTACAAATCCATAGTATAAATAATATTGAATAGCAGATATATGGGCTATCCTTTAGGTGTCTATTTACACTGGTGCTTTATCGCAGTAACATGCTTATGTTTTTACTGCGTGAAAATGTCTCATTCATTTCTACACTATATGGCCACACATATTTGAGCTTGTTTGTCATCATTCCATTAAAGTGGATCTCCCAACATCACCACCTTTGTGGCTATGATGGCCTTCACTCGTCTGGAAAGGCTTTACACAATATTTTAGAATGTGTCTATGGGAATTTGTGACCAAAAGAGCATTAGTGAGAAGCCAGGGCTTGCAATAATTCATCCCAAAGGTCTTAAAAAGGGCTGAGGTCAGGGCTCTGCAGGATACTCGAGATCCTTCACAACAAACGCAACAAACCTGGTCTCTATGGACCTGGCTATGTGCACAGTGGCACAGTCATGCTGGAACAGAAAGGACCCTGAAAGATGTTGGACGTACACAAGTAGAATATATCCTTCAGTGGGAAAGCCTGAACTTGGAGGGGTGTCCACATAGATTTGATCATGTAGTTTATATGGTTTGTTCCTGTGTGCTGCAGCTTAGCATGTTTTTAAAATAGAACATGCTGCATTTTTGTGCTTTTACACATTAAGCAGATCCTTTGCAATGAATGGAAATGCTCAAAAGCGCATGTATATTTGGATTTGCCTATTTTTAAGCTTTATCTGGCATCTGGAGCGATCACCAGACTAACTACCCTTCAGCATCCATCCAGTTTTATCATTCCAGTACACATTGTTCAACAGTACTAAGCCATGATGAAGGGAGCCTGTGAATCCCAGAAATGCGTTGCCTTTTTGTAATTTTTTTTATTAATAAATATATATATAATAAT
>NW_017306387.1:629753-649407 GCF_000935625.1 Nanorana parkeri | reverse complement strand
AATATATATATAATAATATATAATGAGAGCCTGAATAGGTTTATATTCACCACTCAGGCCTGTGGATGACCCAGTGTATATTAATCAAGCTCTAAACAATGCTGGTAATTGGAACACTTTGCATGGGGTGTGTTGGGCCATTGGAGACCCAGGACAATATGGTGTGTGTGTGTGTAAACAGAGGTCCAACTCTCCAGTGTGCTACCAGAACAGGGTGTTTTAACCCTTGTTGCAGCACAAAGTTTTTAAGAAAAATAAATACCCAAAAGGCAAGAATATTTATTCCTGTATATGCAGCCTGACTGTGTTACAGTAATAAATGCAGATGCTTCAGTAGGCTTTACCAGCTGATATGTTTGTGTAAATATTTATTGGACTCGGCCACTCATATAGGCTAAAAAGTTTGCAAGTTATTTGATGTACTAATTAAATCGAAATCTCGGTTACTGGGTCTCGCGGGACTTGCTTGAATAGGATGTGGAAGTCTTGGCCAGGATCCCGGAATCTGATGCAGTTATTATATTTGCCGGCATTCAACGATGTCCATTTACTTAGCAGCTCAGTAAAGCCTTTTGTGCAACTGAGTTCTATATTTTGTGAATGTTTATACAACTTGCCCTGCGTTTTTATTAAACTGTTTCTCAATTATTTCTTTGTTGAACATTTTGTGCTAACTTCGATGACCCTTTGCAGGGCTCACAGTTATCCCTATTTTTTATGATTGTCCAGATTTTCTAGTCCATTGAGAATAGCCAAGGCTTATGTGGTAGTGACATGTATCGTATGGTAGGCTGAGGTCCTGGTACACCAATGGTGCACACCAATGCCTTCATTTCGGCAAGATATATTGTTTTAATGTGTAACTTTCCTTTACCCATGCAGGTCAAAGAAAAAGATTTCCTTAGCTTCCTCCACCCCAACACATACCCTGCTTTCCTCAATCTATCGCTACTCCATTCAGCTACCTGGAATGAAAGTCCCTTTTATAAGCTCTAAACTGACTGCTTGGAACTCACACAGAACCATGTACTCCTTCCTAAGGTGACATTGTAGACACCAAGTTCTGTCGCATGTTTAGCCATTCTCAAAAGTGTTGGGTATTTCACTTTGCTCCCAGTAGCTGAACAGAGCGATTTGGGAACAAGTGAAATGTGACCAATTTCTGCAGGGAAACATGAGGAGCTAAGTGAACCTTTTTACCTTAGCCCTGCATGGGCAAAGGATATGTTCACTTTAAATGGTGTTTCCACCTTTTTTAGGAGACACCTTGCAATGTGACAGTGTCTCTCTGACCCACTGATACTTGCCTTGCTAGAGGTCTTCTGCTGCTTCTTATTCTATCTTGGTTGGAAATAAAATGAGGGCCATCTGATGTTGAACACTAAAATGAGCTGTAACCACTCCCTCTGTCATGTGATAATGGTGGGGCCAAGCAATTCCCTTCTAGACCCAAGCACTGTCACATAGGAGGAGGTTGGATGCTTCCCCATACCACGAAGCACATGGATACTGTCGCCAGCTGAAATGGCGGGAGGAGCAGCAGGGGAGCGCTGGAAAAGGTATCGGGGTTGGGGGGTGCACATCTTTACCAAGGCACTGTCTCTTTGTTAATCGATCCTAAAGGGTAGGGAATTCCGTAGAGTGAATATGCAGATTTGATATATATAGTGACAAAATAATCTATTGTGTTCCAATGGCGGTGAAAAAATATTTGTGAAATGCCACAACATAAACAATTGTTATATTCTTATATCCTCCTGTTAAAAAGAAAGACTGTGCATCAAATAATATCTAAACTTTTGTGTACGGTTATGTTGCCCGTGGACAATACAACTTAAAACAATCCCAACTGGTGATTCATTCTTTATACAAAAAAACAAGGAATGTGATCGGTGATAAATTAAAAAAGTGAATCCAGTGAAATCTTCAACACTTGTTTCAAGATGGTAGATTACTAGATGGCTTATCCCCACACCAGCGTGTATCGATCTCTCCAAACTGTCCCCTTAGGGGTGCGCACTCACCCCACAGCTGAGATAATAACCACTTTATATAGCGCTGCACACTCAAAATCTTTTTCATCTTCACAAAACATAGCGCAGCAGCTCTCACATCGCACCCAGTCCAGAAGCGCAGATTTTACATTGTTTCATACTGTCTCTTTGAATGGTCTGCATTTTCATTTACAGTGTGTTTACTGAGAAAAAAATTAAATAGGACAGTACAACAAATATGTGGTTTAATCCGAGCCACAGCAGAGGGTAAGTTAAGGTTATGAAAGGGTGCACACATATAAACAAGCAGCTAGTCAAGGGGTATGCCGATTTTATATAGACTAAAGGACTATTAATGGGCATGAGTGCACTGAGCTAAGATGCAACATGTCCTACTTTTTTTTTTTGGTCCACACAAACATAGCTTGCTGGTGTCATCCAGATGAATGGGACATAAGGCGAAAGGCCTTATGTGTATATACATATGTGTTGGGCAAGTTGCCTAATGCAGTCAATGGAGCTGGTGTAAATGAGCCTGTAGCATGGAAGTATCTATTGGGCCAAGGAAGTCTTACAATACATACAGTATTATACCAAATGGATTTAAATAAATATGATGCACTGTAGCCAATATGGGCTTGTATACACCATGCCCGTTGAGTTGTGTTTTTCTGCACACACCCCTGAACATGTATTGTGTGAACAGGGCACATAAAAAAAACAATTGTATTCTATGTGTCCACGTGCAGAAAAAATGATGCTCAGCAGAACTATTGTGAACAAGCTTTATAGGTTGTAGGTGGCTTGTGGCTGTCTGGATGGGTGAGGGTGGGAGGGCAATATCCTGTATTTTCATTTCTTTTTTAAATTGCATTTATTTAAGATGCATTGTAAAGAAAGCAACATGTCATTCAGTTAGTTTACATCTGCTTTAAATTTTGCATAATTGAGTTCTTGTTCTACTGATTAGATTATTTTATATTAAGAAGTATGTAGCATGTGCAGAAAACATGCTACCAATATCCGCATTACGTCAATAGCTATTGAGTCACTTGCTGGCTCAGAAAATTGTGTTTAAACCCTTCCCCGAAAAGCAGCTGTTTTTTTTGAGTGAAGAATGTCATCTGTGATGAAGTTCAGTAGGAAAGTGAAATATTACTTGTTGCGTTAAACCTGACCTTCCTTTTGTGAACAGCGGGGTGGAGAAGATCTGCCACTTATGATTGGCTGACACTTTGTCCCATATGACATAATATTTGACAGTGATGAACAAAGTGCAACTTTAGAAATCCAATACAACCTTGAAATGTTGACATTTGGGCATAGTCCTTTTAAATGTTTTATGTTGTGTATTTCATGTCAGGTGCTGTAGCCATACACATTTCTTGCGTGCACCCAGTAAAGGTTATATTCTCAGGTTGGGTATATCATCTACATTGTTTAGATGACAGACAAGTGTTTATATTCAGTAAATGTTGGATGCAGGAGGGGATACTTTTGTGCATGGGGTAGCCTTCGGTCCTAGAGGTTACTGACTTGGGATGGAAGGAGGAGTCTATTTATTTAATGTGGTTGATGTGTTTCCTGTTGCAGGCAGGCGGAGCCTATATCTCGATGGCTGTCCTGGAAGATTCCTGGAAACAGAGTTATCAGGTAATCAACTCATGTTTTCTTGATAATAAGCATCACCCATATAACTTTTAAATGTTATTTAACAGAGAGAAAAATGAAATAATTTCCTGGTTAGATATAGTGTCAGTGCATTTGTATTGAAGCCAAGGAACAAGCATGACAAAGGGGGCAGCCAGTATTTTAAGGATTGGAAACCAGCAGTGCTAACCTCTATTTACTACATTAGATAGACAAGTATTGTTGGCTTTGTCAGCTTAGAGCCTGAAACAAATGCTGGTCACTATACCCGCTCGGATAAGGAATGGTAGCGCTTACATTGCTACGTGCTTGTCCAGGTATGTGACTTGACGTTTTGAAGCCTGAGATAGCCAGCTAACTCGCCTTAGCTTACATATGTCTTGCAGTGTTTATATTGCTTGGGGCGATGATCTAGTACAGTTTTATGCTGCTCACTTTTCACCACTGCCATAAAGGTTAAATAAAGCCCAGCTGAAGTCACAGAAATTAATGAACAGATAGACATTGTGCAAACTCAATTTTCCTAGTCTTACTTCCATTTTCCAGCTGGGAACGGTGTCTTAAATAGAACTGTGCAGTCCTATAGACACCATAGAAGATCCAGTGCTCTCAGTAGTTCACACAGACTTGGTCAGACACACCTCCTCCACACTTTTCTGCAATGTGAGTCTTTGTGAGGACTCTTGTGCGGAGGGGTGTGACTATTGTTCAGCTCTGCCAGCCTAGAGCACTGCAGAATGAGAGCAGGAAGCAGCAGTTTCACTAAGGGAAAGTGTTTTAAGGCATTTCTAAGCAAGAATAAATCACAAATCATAACATGTGGGGTAAATGTCTATAAAGAGATAAAAAGGTGTGAGCATTCAGTTGAACTTTAAGATATTTCCCCCCCCCCCTTTCTATTTCGTCAATATCTTAGCTTTAGAATTAATATTATCACATGGTAGACAGTTGAAACCTAAACCTGGCAACCTGGCAAATACGGCAACGATTACCATTTTCTAAGCCTCAGCTTGCTGACCCAAGACAATCAGTGGAGTCGGAGTGTAGTCAGAACTGTAGATACTTGTTTCTCATTGGCATTTACTGAAGCCAGAGGATTATTATGCTGTAGGGGTCTGCAGTGGTGGTCTACATAGTTCTTTCCATGTACATATTATTTAATAAACCAGTGCAAAGGCAAATTATGATGCAGTAATTCACCATATTTCACTACTAAATATGTTGGATTTTTTTATGATTTATAGAAGCTGGATCCAGTAGAGAAGTAATTCAATCTATAGTGTACTAATCCAGTTATTTCTGTCATCTTCAGTTTGTTCTGATATTGGGGCATTTAGACCCCATTCACACTGAGCGACATGGAAATCGCGCGGCTTTGAGCGACGTGTCGCGCGACATCTTCCTATTGGGCTGTATGCAATCAGGAGCAATATCGCTCAAAATCGCTCTAAAAAAGGGTCATGTAGGAGCGACAAGCTACCAGCGACGAGCTACAAGCGATATTGAGCGATATTGAGCGACGAGATGTGAACAGCTACATTGAAATGTATTGGTGAAGCTACATAGAGCGATATAGTGCGGAAATATGAGCGATATCGCTGCAAAAACCGCTCCATAAATCGCTCAGTGTGAATGGGGCCTTAAGGAGTTGCTCTTACAGTGTAATTGAAATGTTTGTTTGTTTGTTTGTTACAGTCTTGTCTCTGGAACACTAAGAAGATTAGAGAGTCATGAATGTTTGATTGGCATGTTGTGTGGGGCTCCAGGATTTGTTGATGCAATAAATAACATCGCAGATTTATTAGAGACATCAAATGTGAAGCCATACGAGGCATGTTCAGCTGGCGGAAAATCTCTGCATTACTTGTGGGGTTTTTCTTTCTTTTTTTTTTTATTCAGATACATACGTCTGCTGCTTATTTCTCACTCTTCTGGAAAGCCATCTCTTATTAATTTATTCCTCTCCTTGACCCTTGCTAAAACCCGTAGATGGTAAAGGTCTTTAGTATAATGATTATTACCGTTTCAAGTATTTTTCATGATATGATTACCTGTCCTGTTGCTGCATCTGTTTGACCTTTCAGAGAAGCCTATTTGTGCACATTTCCTAGGCAGCATTTCTTGAAATCGCTCTACTTTATACATTGTAGACGACTGGGAAGCTTTACAAGCCCAGTAGATAGAAAATTCACTAGAAGGCCTAGCATGCAAAAATGAGAGGCTTATTTGTATACAGCTCCAAGGGAGCTTTATGTGAAGTATTTTTCATATTAAAGCCCACATACACTTTCAGTTTAAATTAATTACATTCCAGGTGCATAAAAACCTAAAGGGGTGCAAAGGATTTAAGTTTATTTTGGTTAGAAAGCAGCTACAGCCTTGGTTTAAAAGCCTGTCCCTTGCCAGCATGCTGTAGAGAAGGGCCTTTGCTCTCTGAAAGCAGTGGTGACTCTGCAGAGGCTTGGCACCTGCAGCCTCTTTCCCCCTTCTGTCAGCTTTGAGCTTTGCTGATTCAAGAGCTCTGACTCAGCAGGCGGCTTTTAGGGACTTCTGCAGGGAGACCACTGCTTCTGAACTGAGAGCAAGGGTCCTTCTCTACAGCATGCTAGCAGAGGTCAGGCTCTTCTACTGTGGCTGCTTGCTGCACCAGGAATATATTATGCTGATTTAAACTTCAATTGATTTCAATTGAGCTTTAAAACTGAACTTTGGTTAGCTTTAAAAAAAAAAAAAAAAATGAAAATCCAGGCTATCCCTCCCCCCCGTCCCCACACATGTATATGCAGGTTATATCGGGAGGATGCAAAAAAAAAAGACTAATACTAATATTTGTTGTGCTGTGCAGTAACATGCGTTTTACCGCTATACAATAATGTGAAAGAATCCTTAAGGATAAGTGTACCTTTATGGGACCACGTCCTAGATCCTGCTCCTTACCCGCTTTTACGTCTGTAACAGTCTTTAATTATCAGTACAAATACAGGTGAAACTCAATTAAAATATCGTGCAAAGTTCATTTATTTCACTAATGCAATTTAAAAGGTGAAACTAATATATGAGACTCATTACATGCAAAGCAAGATAATTCAAGCCGTGATTTGTCATAATTGTGATGATTATGGCTTACAGCTCATGAAAACCCCAAGAACCCCAAATCCACAATCTCAAAAAGTAAAATATATCATGCAATCAAGGATTGTACATAGAAATATATCGGACCTCTGAAAAGTACAAGCATGCATATGTACTCAGTACTTGGTTTGGGCCCCTTTTGCAGCAATTAGTGCAATTACTTTTGCACGATATTCTAATTATTCGAGTTTCACCTGTATATGCCATGGGTGATCTAAAGGATAGTTTACGCTGCTAGACCCAACCAAAACGGGCACAGTGGGATTAGCTTAGATCTTAACCAGTGGTGACCAAGGTAGTTGCGCTAGGATATATGAAAAAAATCAAAAACCAAAATACAGAAAAAATAGGAAAAGATATAATAATATCAAAAATATAAAAAAATATGATCCAAAAGATTATAATCCAGCTGCAGCAATATCTATCGAAGTGATCAATTGTGAACCAGTGTGCTGCGCTTGGTATTGTGATACGTGCTATATTTATACCACAAACGAAACCAATATAAGTGATCAAATCCTACTTGCAACTAAATGCAATCCAAAAGTGCATATGTGCATGAACGTCAATAAATACACGTGTCATATAAATATGGTGAAGGTACGAATATAAAACTGATAAGTTAAATATGATAAGTTAAATAAGTTAATGAATAATGCATATGTGTGCCATATAGTGAAAATACAATGTGGATACTAAATGGTTGAATTATAAACCAGGTAAATTCGTAAGGTACAAATATATACCACAAACTTAACCAGGTCTTTACTGTTTTTTTACTTGAGGAAAAGGACATTGATTCCACCATTTTCATGGATGCGCCAGGCTGACCTTGCCCTTTCAAATGTGCAACTGTTCTTACTAGCCTCTTTATTTGATACCTTATGATAAAAATGTAACCCTGCCCAAATTCAGTTAACAAGGAGAACATTTTAGCAGGGGTTTCCCTTTATTAAACAGATTTTCGTTCCTACAGTTCTGCTTGCATTCCTAATTAAATTAGAAAAACAATTAATGATGTGTGCTCCTTATTCCACTTCGCTGAACTTCTCATTAGACATGGGAGATGGTGTATGAAGAAAATGTAAAAAACTAATTGCAATATAAAGACAAAATAATGACTTCCAACATGCCTTGTGTTTACCCATTCTTCTACCCATTGAAATATTTCATATATGTTGCTCTCTGTCATACATGTGCCATTTTGCCCATTGTTTACATTCCTGCTGAATCATGTGAAGTGTGAAGACACAATGAAAAGACTAAATCTGTATATAGAATTTTTCTTTAAAAGGTGCACCCCAGTCAGAGCATGAACAATTGAATTCTGTAACAAATGCTGCTTAATGGCTCTAATGTTGGCCATACACAATTGTATAAATCAATGCAATATAATAATTATGGTATATATTTTATGTGTCTATATGGCAGCTTTGAGCCACTTGCTCATTTTTGGGGTCAAACGCTGGTGGAAAGTTCCTGTATGGGGTTGGGGAAGGGGGGTCAGGAAACCATTAATCAAGACATTCATGTTGCTTAGCTGGCTGTAGGTCTTTCTCAATCTGGAAATACAATTCATTTTGTTTCCTGCACCTACCAAGGCCCTCTGTATTCCTCAGAGGTGGAGCTTGCAAAGCACAGGAGTGATCATGTGACAAGGCCCTGCAGCCTTTTGAAAACACAAGTTGCCTAAATCTGGCAGATAAGGATTATTTACATTATTTTAAGTATGAAATAAGTAAACTACTTTTCCTTTGGCCCCATTGCAGTGTTTCCTGGCTTGACTTGGCAGTTTGATTTTTACTAATTTCTTGGCTCTGCGTTCTTAACTAATTACATTCCCAAGACATGGTTCTACAAACAGGGCTGTTGCAAGTCATGCTCAGTCCTTTTTTGGCTTCTAGGACAGAAGAAGATTGATTCATCGTGTAGAATTAGAGGGCTCATTAAGATAAATGCAGAGGAAGGTTGCAAGATTGTTTTGTGGAGTCCCTCAGTGCAGCTTGCTTTTTCTAACACCGTGTCACTTACCGTGTCTGGCTAATGGTAAACAATATTGTAATTTAGGGAAATGTGTTGAGCTATGGTTGTGCTTTTCTAAAAGTTGAACTCTGGGAAACATTTTATTTTATATACTGTTCTGTGTATGTTATCACTAATAAGGTGTTTGCTTATAAGGGCTGCTGCATAGTATGAAAATCATACCTTGTAGCACGCAGACTCCGACACATAGTGATGGGCTTCCGCGTTCTGGAGGGGAGAGAGATGCAGCTAGAGTAGTAAAAGCCTCAAGCCGCATTCCCACCGCTTCCTCTCTCTTCCTCCATTCACAAAACTCCTTGTATTTTTCTCATAGAATGCTCTGTGCTATTCACAGAACGCCTAGAACAGTATGTAAAATATTTTGTTTTTCCTGGACTACAGCTTTAAAGTATTTTTTAAATGATTTTTCCATTTTTAAAATGCCTATTTTACCATATTTTGTTATTGTTGTTATATAGAAGTTTGTAGGTTAGCCACAAGATAGAGCTCCCTTTTGCTCAGTGCATTTACTTTGCTTCTGCATAACTACTAGTGAGATATTCGCCACACTGTGATTGCATTATTTTCAGCGAGCAGTGTAGGTGGCTGTCTGCAGACTTTCTTCATTGGTCGATGTATTGGGAAGATAAAATATACATGACAACGGCAAGGACAGTGGCAGCATTTTTTTTAAACTTTAAAGACGTTTTACGTTTTTTTTTTGTCAATGTTCTTTATTACTTTAAAGAACAACTCTGGGTGAAAAAAATGTAAACCCTTCCAGTGGGGCTACCCCCTGCACTGCAATGGTTACATGCTCATTTTTGCCTGTCTACTCCCCTGCAGCTGTGTATAGAGCGTAATGGCTCTGCAGTGGAGGGGGAGAGAGGCTCCAGGGCCAGTCTAAGTGCCAAACGGGTCAGAGAATCAGGTGAGTATAACTTTAATTTTGACCCTAGGCAAAAATGAGCACTTAAAGGGTTTCTAAGCCCTCCGTTTTTTTCAGTAGATATATGCAAAAAGTAAAAAAAAAACAAAAAAACGCTTTAACAGTTTAAACTTAACCCGTCTTCACCACACGCTCCCGTCCGAGAATCCGAAACTGCTCGGGCGGCCGCAAAGTATCTTGGGGCGGGCGCATGTGCAGTTCGGACTTTCGGCCGGGAGATGAGCAGAGACGCAAGGCAAGTCTATGGACGCGTGCACCCGCATGCAGACACCGCTGGATCAGAAGTGCCTGCAAGGACAGAGGAGTCAGCGCTGGCAGGACAGATGAAAACATCAGGAAAGAAGAAGATCGGATTAAGATACATCATTTAAGGTAAGTGCTAAGATTAACATTGGGGGGAGGGAATTTTTCTTTACTTTAATGTCACTTTAACCCCCACAGTGCAGGGATAGCCCCACGGCAAGGGTTAATACATTTTTACCCGTAGTTCTGCTTTAAAGGAGAACTATGAGGTAAGTGATTTTCACTCAACCTCATAGTTCGAGCCGACGTGTGACAATCAATCTGACGCACGTCGTCTCAATAGATCGGGAAGTGAGCGAACACATACCGTCGCTCGCTCACTTCTCGATCATCTCCCTGCAGAGAGCAGTGACTGTCACTCACGGCTCCCTGCAGGGATTCTCCCCCTCCCCGCTCCGACCCTCCAGTGCTGAGTGGAGGGATGGACGGGGAGGGGGTGGTACATCTGACTCTGCCTCCTGGATAGGCAGAGCCAGCTGTCACTCATGCCGCTGGGTGGATCTCGACAGTAATGTCGGGATCCGTCCCGGCTGCGGCGGTCTCGGTATACCGCGAGCTGTAGCTCGCAATATACTGAGCTTTGGGTCACGGTAGGACGCTAGTATATGTCCTCCCGTGACCCTTAGGAAAACTATGGGGAAAAACACTTACCCCATAGTTTTCCTTTTAAGTGTATAGGTATATATAACTGATCTTTTATACATGTATTTTTTTTTTGTTTTCCTCCGGGTCTTTCGTTTGTGTTTGTAATTTGATCTCCTGCTATGCCGGTCTGTTTACAACAAATGCTATCCAGGCTACTAAGTATATTTTTAACCAGTTTGTATATTCTTACCAGGAAGAAGAGGATTTATCTGTTGTCTTTTGTATCTGTTGTCAACATACCTCACAAATGCTGCTTACAGTTTCACATTTGAGTGTGATCTGTTCTTTAAAGTGGACCGACACCTTCCTACTAACATAAGTTAGCCTTAGTCACAAATGTAAGATGCAGAGTCCTCCGCAGGCTCCCTTTTAGATCTGGCACTAGAGTACCTCTGCCATGGCCACTGACAAAGGAATATGTTCCAGCAAAACAAGCCAATACATGGATTCTCTCATTTTACAGCAATCTCCTGTCCCACAGTGGCAACTGTACTGCAACTGATGAGAGGCCATAGGTAATGGTAGACAGTCACTACACACCTTTGCACGTTTGGTTAGTTCTAAGCCAGTGGAAGGTTTGGGGCTTCCTCTTCTGAACGTCTAGCAAACATTGCATGTTTGCATTTAGTCCTTTATTATTTTCTATTGGAAGAGTTATCAGCAGTCCACAACTCCTGCTGCATATTACCATGCTGTTTTCCATGCTGTGGAGTTTGGTACTTTCCAGCAATATGTAACATTCATCAGATATAACTTGTAGAATAATTATGGCAACGTTGGTATAACAAATTACAGGGTGGAGTAGTGTAATTGTATTCGTGGTGAAGACTCTTCATTAAAAAGCTTAGTGAATAAAGTTCTAGGACAAGGATCTCTAACCTTATCCCGCATACACAGCCAAATTCAGATGTGGCAATCGTAAAGAAAACTGTCACAATCTTTTGATTGCAGTAAAATAATATCTTGTAACGGCCGGGTCTTGTCTGTGCTTTTTTTCCAAATGTTAATGCACCAGGTGTTCAGATAGACATGTACTGAGCAACTGCTGAGAACCACATGAAAGATATCGGAGATGGTTAAGGGTGCACGTGGCTTTTGAGCTACTGACTGAAGGAAGCCGTGGTCTACAAATTCTGTCTTTGCTTATGAAACGGATGCATTTTCCAGTATCTATTATTTACAGTTAAGACCAGAGTTGGTGATGCAGGAACCAAGGTCACAGCAGTTGCCATGGAGACTAAGACCCTGAGGAAACAGGTGAGCTTAACTGCAACTCCATCTTTGTAAAGCTTATCATGGACCATAGATAGTGGGAGAAATTGGACAGATGATTCCTCAACCAAACCGAATTTCTCAGGCAGGAATGTATTGTATCTGTGCAAACCACTGCTCTTTTCACGTGAGAACGATATGCTTATGGTATAGGTCCTATATACACTATATTGCCAAAAGTATTGGGACGCCTGCCTTTACACGCACATGAACTTTAATGGCATCCCAGTCTTAGTCTGTAGGATTCAATATTGAGTTGGCCCACCCTTTGCAGCTATAACAGTTTCAACTCTTCTGGGAAGGCCGTCCACAAGGTTTAGGAGTGTGTCTATGGGAATGTTTGACCATTCTTCCAGAAGAGGATTTGTGAGGTCAGGTACTGATGTTGGAGGAGAAGGCCGGCCTTGCAGTCTCCGCTCTAATTCATCCCAAAGGTTGAGGTCAGGACTCTGTGCAGGAAAGTCAAGTTCCTCCACCCCAAACTCGCTCATCCATGTCTTTATGGACCTTGCTTTGTGCACTGGTGGGCAGCCATGTTGGAACAGGAAGGGGCCATCCCCAAACTGTTCCCACAAAGTTGGGAGCATGAAATTGTCCAAAATGTCTTGGTATGCTGATGCCTTAAGCGTTCCCTTCACTGGAACTAAGGGACCAAGCCCAACCCCTGAAAAACAACCCCACACCATAATCCCCCCTTCTCCAAACTTTACACTTGGCACATAGGCAAGTACAAAGACTATTGACTTTGCAGACAGTTGGAGACTTCTGCGCACTGTATGCTTCAGCATGTGCTGACCCCACTCTGTCATTTTACGTAGCCTACCACTACGTGGCTGAGTTGCTGTTGTTCTCTGTTGCTTCCACTTTGTTACAATGCCACTAACAGGTGACCGTGGAATATTTAGTACCAAGGAAATTTCACGGATGGACTTATTGGACAGGTGGCAACCTATCACGCTTGAATTCACTGAGCTCCTGAGAGCAACCCATTCTTTCACAAATGTTTGTAGAAGCGTCTGCATGCCTAGATGCTTGATTTTATACACCTGTGGCACTGGAGGTGATTGGAAAACCTGAATCCAATGATTTGGAATGGTGTCCTAATACTTTGGCAATATAGTGTACTTGTTTATATGTCTGTATACAAAAAATATTTGCAAAAAGTTTGAAATGATTAAAATCTAAGAAGCTTTTATGATATCAGACCATGGTGTTCATTTGTTTATATGTATATAGAGGCCTTGGAATCCAACAAATACTTTTTCCACAATGGTGAGCCAATCATGTCTGCCCTGGTTTCAAGCTGCCAATGTACATGACAATCATTGATTGAGCCTATTTATCATTAAGCAGACCTCTGCTCCAAGTTGAAGGAAAGCTACCTAAGCAAACCTTTGGGGATGGATAGATAAATAGATGGATAATAAAGAGATAAAATGCCTTTTTATTACATGAATGCTGCTTAGGCGTTTGATTATGCACTCAGCACACTTGAATAGGTGTCGGGCTGTTTTTTTTTTTTTTAATGGAGGCCTTGAGACTTTTTTGTATGCTTTCTCTTATGTAGGACAATGTGTTATATAGCTATACTGTTTCGCTGAACAGCTACTTTACTAGTTTTGAAATGGGTACTCATGAAATATTTTATCCAGTTTATCTGGCAGGGCTGCTGATTGTTTAATTTCCATGCGTGTATCGTGTTTCTCAATGTTATCTTTAGAAGTAAGGTCATGATGACCCAGTCATCGAGGCTCCTCGCTTTAGGTTTTATATTTTACATGAACCTGTGCAAAAACAGAATAGTAACAATAGTAATAATAATACATATGTGAAAGAAACAAACAAATCCACATTTCAGTAAAAATCCAATCAAGCACTACATGGCTTTTTTTTTTTTTTAAGGGACAGGAGCTTACCCAGACAACCCAACCTGCAAAAACTAATTTCAGGGAGGTGGCTTTCCCCCCCCCCCCCCCCTATATTTACACACACTAAAGCTAAAGAAAATAGCTTTTCTAATTTTTTGGCAAACTTTTATTGTACTGTTAAGTAGCTTGTGTGACAGATTTCTGCATTTTGCTGAAGTCTCAACCTCGTCTCAACCACACTTTTTCTGTGACGTGACATTTTTTATAGACTAATGATTTTATGGCAGTTTCTTCATAATTATGAAGAATTGGAACTCAGTCTATGATATTTCAGCAATGAAGAATGGCAACCAGTAATAGAGGACTACAGATCCCAGCAATCTATGAATATACAGCAATGGAGAATGGCAACCAGCAATCATGCATTGCTGAGATTTGTAGTGCTCTATAGCCGGTTGCCATTCTCTATTGCTGTATAATCATTGATTGCCGGGCTCTGTGGGTGGGCGCAGGGCTTTTCAGGGCTGAATGGGTGGGTGCTGGTAAGGCCTCATTCACACTGCGTGTTCTGGGATTCCTGTGGAAAGGACCTATGGTTTCCTGCAGCAGGAATGCCAAGTGTTCCCATTTCAATGTGGTGCTGTCATGTTAATGACTGGGTGACAGCGGTTGCATCTGTAAGCTGCAGTCCGCTGGTAATCGTATATGATACAATTACATGAAGTTTGGAATAGATCTCTGTCCATCTATTCTGCATTCTTGGGACAGTGATCTATTCTAAACCCCATGTAATCGTATCAGACTGCCGCTTACAGATGCGGCCGCTGTCACCTGGTCATTAACTTGAATGGGTACAGTGGCCAAATCTAAATGGGGACACCTGGCATTCCTGCTGCAGGAATCCATTGGTTTCTGCATCAGGAATTTCAGAATACCCAGTGTGAAAGAGACCTAATTGAGATGAACGGAGGCAGACATGGTTGTAGTCCAGCCTGGAGACTAACCATGGCTGCCTCCATAGATACAGTAGACAGAAAGTGTGTTATTAGACTGAAAACCAGGGGAAAATAAAGAGAAACAAAAGCCTGGATAAGGAAAACTGAGATATCTACCTTGTATGATGATGCAATATCAGGCTTTTTTTTATTGAGTTTAGAGCCAAAACACCAGGATATTTTTTCAAACAAGTGCAACAGTCCAAGAATATGAACCGAACGATGACCCTTTTTTGTCAAGGTTTTTTTTCATGAGAACTCTGTTGCCTCACCTTAAACTTCCAAAGGCAAATTACATTTGTAGAAGGAAAACGTGAATCTGTTTGCTGCAAATACCCACTGATTAGTCTTATTATAATACAGGCTAGTTTTGTACCAAAGATCTACAATGAAGTCAGACACATGCTAACGTCACAGGTTTACAAGATATTTATAATTACTCTAAATCTAATAAGGTAAACTAAACCTTTTTTCAAATATGGGGACTGCCATTTCTAAAAATGTTGGCGATCATGCTCACCCACAGGGTTTAATATTTTACACAGACCTGAAAAAGTAGAAGGCCTGCATACTTGCTTCAAGTTGATGAGTCAAGGTATTAAAGCCAGGAAGTCAACCTGACTGCCAGACAACAAGGTATAGTTAGTACAATTCAGAATTAAGAAATGGCAGCATCTATGTTCCTTACAGAAAAGTTTACCTTTTAAAGTGACTGTTGGCTTTACAAGAAAGAGTGCTGCTAGTAGGTATAAATTGCAGGCACAGTATCTGCACATACCTGTAGCAGCTCTCATTTCCCTCTTCTACACCTGCATGCCAGCTGTACTAAACATGCAAAGCTATGGTACTTTCTGGTAGTGTTGAAGCTTGTCTGCAGCTCCCCCCAATCCGTTTCTATTGGCTCAACACTATGATAGGCTGCCGCCATGGCCATTAGAAATGTGTGTGACTTGGAAGAGGGCAGATAATCTCCTTCTTCCCTTAACAGGGAGTACCAATGCTTTCGCCGTTTAGAAGAGCCATTCAGCAACAGCAGAGGGGAATAAGAGCTGCTTCAGGTTTTTTTAAATCCTTTTTTTGAAGGGACAAAGTCACTTTAAATTTTTTCTAATTTTTATATTAAAGGCACCCCAGTCTATAATGACATTTTAAGACTTGGTTCTTTTTGATCTGGATTGAAATTCTATCTTTTCAAAGAGCGGACCTCGGTTGTCTGTCTTTATCATCAATATGCCTGTTAGCCTTTTTATAATCAGGATGGCACTCTCGTCTCCATCCCATAATACCTACCTGGCCAATGCTTCGTGAAATGACATCCTGTTTTTCCATCGAGACTACTGCCTAAAACTAGCACATTTGTGAAGTGCACCAACTAATGTACAGGGTTCTCCCTCTCTACATTGTTTGCTTTTGTATCAATGAATCACACAGTGCACATACTCCTATTTCCAACTATCCCACTTCTAAGTGCATTTTATGCTGGTGTGAAGCCTCTACTTTCTTCCCTGCTTGATGGAATGCTTCGTGCTAGAATCCCTTCATCAGTGCATTCCACAGCTAATCCTCTGTCGCAGCAGCCATGTCTATGGGATGGAGATCTGAGAATTGTCATCACAGCAGGGAGAGAGGGGGACTGTGCTTGGTTTTGTATTTATGTCTGGACTTGCTCTTCATGGGGAATCGTCAGCTTTTGGCAAGACGATATGTAATTACAGCTACACCGGGTGCTGAGGCAGTGGTATATGACCTCTATGCTGTGCAGTTTTATATATGTTGTGGCAGTCCTGCTGGGCAGAACAGTCCCCACAATACAGTCTGTCACATCACGATATTAATATGTAACATTAGTCCTGAAACATTAACTTACTGTGATTGCCCCTTTGCAACTGGTACTGAACGAGCTTGATGGACTTTCAAAAGTGAACTGTAGTAGAGACCTTCGATCCCAAACTGGATACAAACCGAATACTGGAATTAACAGCTTCAACATTGCTTCAGGTATGTGGAGGGGCATTTCACGTTCTGAGATATTCCATCAACATTTTAGTGGCTTGTAGCGAAAGTCTTGGGCTGATGGATTTCCTATAGCATTTATAACTATAATTGGTTAGATTTTTTTTATTTAATATCCGTATAGCAGGGTGTCCAGAAATACCTTTTGGAGCTGTGATGCTCCATTCATGGCAATGTACATGAGCATATTGTCATTCGCACATACCTTCAGTATTTTGTGTCAAGTCAGGACTTTGTCATGTAGGCAATTTTGATGCTAGTGTCAACCAGCATCAGGATTGAAGGATTCGATCAGGATTCCCTTTTCCATTCTTTAGGGAATCGATTCCTTTCTAACTGGGTCAAGGAGATGTTGCTCTCTCACTGCCTCCTCGCTTGCGGTGGGTTCTTTGGCTGCATCCAGGGCCAGCAAGGCAGGGATTCCACATAAGTGTAAGGCTTTTTGGCATGACTCACCCGCTAGCGGCATAGTCATCCGTGTGACAGCAGCCTTAAAGCAAGACTCTATTCGCCACCTCTGGCATGTGTCAATATCTTCGCCTGGTCTTTTTCTGAGTTTGGAATCTTCATCTATTTTGATTGACCGGCCTAGATTGATGTAACTCTTGTGTATGTGGGTGGGAGATTATCAATTCTGGCACCAAGGTGTGTCAAGAATGTACATTGAGCTGTGCATGTGCAACTCAGTGTACATCCTGAAGAAGATTGCAGACTAACAGATGTTTGTTTAATTTCAATAAAGAACCTGCCTGCTCATGGTTTTTTGGTTGTGTTTGTTTACTACTTCCATATAGTCGTCTTTTTGTTTTATGTTTTAAAGAGCGTGGGTTTGCTTGACCATCCCCAGGAAGTCAAAGGGCCTATTTGTAGCAAAAACTAGTGCAACTCTATAGAGAGGTCTGTTTGACTTGTTCTTTTATATTTGGGGCATTCAGTGTGTGTAATGTATATTTCCATCCTCTGCATTTAGAAAGTTCAGTTAAATCATCTGATTTGCATGCTTGTTCTTGGTCATTGAGTACAGGTATTGAAACGACAGGATTAGCATGACAGACAACACAAATTACCTCAATAGAAATAATCTCATAACCAATCTTACAATAGTAGACTGAAGTCAGATTTGCCGCCACATGATGCTGCGCTTTGCACATTATTATTCCTCTTTGCGCTGCTCTGTTGAATAAGGAAAATAATTTTCTATAATTGACTGGAGAAGCAGAGTTATTTCTGGAACTATCAATCAAGATTAATAGTTTTGCTTTCTAAGAAAGTAAAACAAATAATCTGATTTATTACTGAGGGTGACAGCTGCAGTTTGTTATTGCTTTCTTTTCTATAAGTAAAGCAGAGTGTTCATCTATTTATTCTGACATTTTACGTTTATATTTTAGAACAATAATGCATTTTATTCTTTCCTTTGCAAACAGGAATATTGCAAGATTTAATTAAAATGTGTCTAGCCTAGTTCAGTATATGAGGCCTTTTGCTTTACACAAACTCTTCCAGTAAGTACAGTCATAAGACTGGAAACTTCAGCCTGTATCCTTCTGGAATGTTCCACAGCGTCCTCACATCTATACACTATACTAAAACATGATGACTATTGGGACCATAGACCACTGCAGAGGAGGGGCACAGAGGCTGGAAGGACCAATTTAAGAACAAGCCCGCTCCGTGGTTCATTTGACTATGACTTTTTTTTATTTAACCGAGACAGTAACAAGCAGTTAACCCTTACAGTGCAGGGGTAGCCCCACTGCAAGGGTTAATAAAAAATGTTCCTGGAGTTCTTTTAAAGTTGTTACTAAAACAAGAATAGGAGAATCTTCCGATGGACATGCGTGTTCGAGAGACAGCTGTGCATTTACTCTCGCTTCTGGTGAATCTTTGGGACAAGAAGAAATGGTAAATCTTCCTAAAGGGGTACAGATGGCAAAAAAAGTCCTGACAGGGGCTTTAACCTTTGTTTTTACGCTGCTTCATTATGCCCCTAGGGATAGAAGAACATGGGACATGGGTCCATTAATGGGCAGAGCACAGGTTTGTTTTAAATACTTTAAGTCACTGACCTGGAACCAACATACACCAATGGAAGTCAGAACTCCTGACTTGCCTGATTTGCATACGTCTTCCAGGTCATTGGCTCAGAGAATATAGAAACCATTCGATCCACATGAGAGCTAGACATCTAGCCTTTTCAGAAGACAGGTTCAGCAATGGCATTTTGCTCATTTCTCTAAGTATTGGTTTACTATAAACTGAGCTCATGAGGCCAAATGCCTTAGGCCTAAGACCTGTCCCCATGAATATTGCACACACAAAAAAAAAACTTTACAAAATAGTTTATCAAGATTCTATTTTGTAGCCTTTAAATATGGAATTACATTACTTTTACAGCCAATTTTGTTTCATCTATATGTAGCAGTCAAAATTATGGATGTTATGGGTTACTGCACTTGACACACTGCGTGTGGTCCTTAAGGAACTATAAACATGTATTTGTTTCTTCTGGTATAACGCATGGTTTCTTTTTATCTACTGAGAATCATTTATAAAGAGCATTAAACAATCAATGAAGTTCAGCGTTGATTTTCTGCCAGCAGCAATGAGATTTTCTACAGAAGTCTTGTAGGGAGATGGTGCCGCTTCTGAATTTCGCATCTTAGGAAAGATAATTACATCAAACCTCAGAAAAAAAACATGTATCGGTTTGAGAAACATTACAAGAGAAGGATGGATATATTATATATAAACACACATATATACACACACATATATATATGTGTGTGTGTGTGTGTGTGTATATATATA
>NW_017306387.1:564109-629737 GCF_000935625.1 Nanorana parkeri | reverse complement strand
GAGGGGCGGTTAACTGGTGGAGTAAAAAGTACAGGGTGGTTTTTACACTAATGCAGAGAATGCAGGTAAAAAATGCAGAGACCTTGATACTACTTTAATATTTAAGTAAGCTGCACCTAATGGTATCCAAACATGATTATAAAAGCTTAAAACCCAACTCTTGGTCAGTATCACCAGCCCCCTCCTTATTTGCGTACACTTCCCCCACAGAGCACCATACTTTTTTTCCACGTGTCCTTGGTCATCTTGGCTATTGAATGTAATTCAACCTGGAAGAGGAGCGGCACTGTATTTGTGACCCAGTGAGTATATGGTGGACAGTTCCAGGGTTCAGAAGCGGAGCTGTTTTTATTTTTGAATACCACTGACAAATGTCAATTTTCATTCTATCCATGAATCCAGCAATTTCAGACAACTGTGTATATCGTCCAAAGAACATGTCCGAGCATGATAATCGGATACAATTCTTATCAAACTACTTGGAAATTCTGGTTCCGTTCTCGTGAGACGAGGACTGTGTAAAGAAATAAAGTCCAATTGTTTATTGCTATGGGAGGTGACGGAAAGAGATTGGAAGGAATTGCTTATTAAAGGCCTGCCTGAATTACTAACCTGGCACAAGTATGCTGGTCAGGAGTTTTGACTGTAGTTTGACTTTCCTTGTTGTTTAAGATTAGTGATTCAAAGTACAGAAATCATTGGGTCAGCATATATATTTCTCCTTGGTGTATGGGTATCTAACCGATGTGACAGGTGACCTGATGGATTCCTGATTCATGCTTTCTCTTTTACGTGTGCTGCACTTTACTTTTTTAGGCTAATCTTTAACACAAAATAAACTTGTAGATCTGGAAACTGTTCCATAGCCGAGGTCTTCTTGTGACGACTGACCTAGAACAGACAAGGATTATTAAACATCAACTGGAAAATGTTCACCATCAAAGCTAAGGCTTAATACTGTCGGAGAAGTGAGAACAACAGTATAAGTTGTGTTGTAGCAACCAGGACAAAGTGCTTCGTCTTTCGGTTCCTGCTTTATATCTGCCCTAATAATGCCAAAGCATCAAATGCACAAGGAAGATGTCCTCATTTCACTCTGAGAAGTGAATGCCTACCTGTAAAAGCCGAGCCCACTCTATTCCACCTTCATTTTAATTTAAAACATCAGATGGACCCTGGTGAGCTAAATCAGCTCCTGACTTATTGTATGTCCTGGATACTCCAACAGCAAAATCTTTTGACATAGTTCCCTATTCTTTCCTGTTCATCTGAGAATTTGAATGTTCCGACCTGCCTTTACCTATTCCAGCTCCTGCTTTTGCATGTAATGTCAAATACTAATATATTATGTAATATACTCTGTAATATAAAATACGTAATTCAATAGGGATTGTGGGAACCCCTCATAATGGCCATGGCAGGCGTGCAGATGTCTCACCAATACAGTCCATCAGAGATTTAAAGAATTGTAAGATGTGTCTGTGAAGGTTCTCATTCATCCAGGTCATGGTATATCTGGGGGGAAAAAAAAGTCAAGGCAACTGGACTTGCTGTATTTTTCTTGAAGACGTTTCACTGGTCATCCAACCAGCTTTCTCAATTCTAAATTGAGAAAAGTCCAGTTGTCTTGACTTTTTTTTCCCCCTCCGATACAATTGTCAGATGGTTTAACTCTATAACATTTTCGATGGCTTGAACGGAGGGGGGCGCACAACCGCACACATATTACAAGCAATCGGGCGTCTCTACAGATGACCGAGTGCTTGTATGTAAACAGCCACCCCTGACTGTTTACATTCCAAGCTGATTTCCCAATCGCGCGTGCCGCCTAGCGGCCATTTAATTACAACGGCCGGACAACAGGTGGTTAAAGAGGAACTCCAGCCAAACATTTTGTCTAGTTTGGGTAGAGTTGGGAAGGGTTATCATCTCTCAAAGATTTTGTGTTGCAGCTTTTCTTTGTTGCTTCCTGTTGTGTCTTTGGGACAGGAAGTGAGAGGTTTGAGTACTACTTTAAATGGCCCCAGGCAAGAAAATCAAAGCAGGGAATGTAGAAGCCTGGTGCCCATCCTGCAGCACTTCAATATTTATTGTGTGGTCCTCAAGCCTCAGCAGGCAGTATTTAGGGTTTTTCTTCTGCCTACGTACTCACTCAGACTTGATCAATACACTAAGTGGATCAATGTGAGAAGTGTTCCAGGACCCCTCTTTTAGCTCTGTGCCCTGAGACCTGCTACATAGAAAAACTTTGGGAACATTTCCCCTCACTCTGCTGTTAGTGCTGCAATAATGGGGACAGGGAAAGGAGTCTCTTGCAATCTCATGTGTAATATTCTCTGTCTTTCTTCTGAAGCATGTTCCCACGTATTTGTAACAGATTAACAGTCTCTGATCCTCTACCATAGTAAAGGCACAGTTTGACAGTCCTCTGTAGTATTACATGTACTGAATATAACATGCACTTCTTTTTGTCAGGGGCCCACATTTGAGGCCGTGTATATCTGGTAAGTTGACCACCACTGGTAGTTCTCATTGGACCTCTGCACCACTCCAATGTTTTGAAAGGTGCTCCAAAAGGTTTTGAAATGTTTTCAAATTGCTTTGAAAGGTACTGAACCAAACTGGTTAGAATGTAGTGTATTACACCATCTGCTAGGCTTATCTTTTTGGGATTTTTTTTACAAACTGTTGGCAAGGCTCACTGATTTTGTTTATGAATGAAACAATCTATCTTGGGACAATAAGCCATTGAGCAATTCAGTTTAGGGATATAACATTTTTTGCCAGTTTTTCTGTGAATAAAAAAATCCAGTTTTAACCTTTATGTACTTGAATGCATTTTCTGTATTTATATAGGCAGTAAAGTTTGAATTGCAGGGTGTAATTTGGTACTTTGAGCAGAAGACATAGCCCTTTCATTTTAGGGGTCTCATTGTGAACCTACTAATTGAATTAATTTAGTGCTACTAATCTATTAAACATCTAACATTGTACAATATAATTGAATTATGGAGACTGGTATTCTTCATGACAAACACTAACAGCCTTATCCAATAGGGATCGCTATAGGAGACAGCTCACATCGATTAATTTTAGCGCACTGCGTTTACAAAATATCTTTTGCATTCTAATGCATTCTCCAGAAAGTACATCTTCCATAGGGATAAATGGTGTCAAACGTATCAAAATGCCCTGCGCAAAATGGACAATGCAGTGGTGCGAGTGGGCATTAATTCTTATGTGCGGTAATCTACAGCAGTGAATTACAATCTATCTTCTGCTGTTCAGAATGAACTCTGGTTACTATATGATATTGCACTTAAAACCTAACATTTTAGAACAAGTGCTCTTTTCTTGAATGAGGCTGCTGTTTCTACATGCATATATTAACCTTGCCTGTTAAGCTACTTCTATTGATGATTTCTTCTGTCTCTTGCTTGTCCTTTTTGCCCAAGCAAAGATCCATGTGTATAAGGTGTAGATAAGATTATCACCGCCTCACCTCTCCATATCATTAAAGCAAGTAGCATTGAGGTTACATTTGATGTGTAAGGGTTAATGATCTCAGCGTGGGGCTGAGAGCTGCTTGTAACCTGGTGAGATGTGAACAGAGCAAGAAGCTGCTCTGAAATGGCAGAGTGAATACTGATGTGACAGCTACAGAATCAGACTGTAGCCGAATAGCATTACATGTCCCGTGTAACACGAGTTTGCCTTGGATCTATGCAGATCAAAACGCGCTCACTAGATAAATGCACTTGTTTCCAGTTATCTGATTCTGCCAGTTATCACCCGGCCGTACATAATTTACAGTAATGATTCAAACAACGATAGTGACATTTGGGTAGACTTTCGGTTGTTGTGACCGTTGCAGAGTATAAAGCTGGTCAAAAAATGTTATCATGCTGGGAAATTGTCTCAGACTGATCTTTGATTGTTTTCTTTTTCCACAGAAGTATACATTGAATACAAGATTGCATCTGACCTAAAAAATCTGCCTGCCTCTAGCCTATTTTCCATAATCCCTCCCTGGTACTTTCCAAAATGACACTGTTGTAAGGTTCTTGTCATTTGCAGAAATCCTCCTACCATTTCTCATGTGGGGTGTCACGCATGCCGTGCTTATTTGCATAGTAATGTCCCACAATGCATTGCTTCAGAAATCCTTGAGTTTGTCCTTGGCCATTGACAGTAAAATTGTAGTCGCATGGTTAACCGATAAAAAAAAAATGTGACTTGCCTTTGGTTTATTAAAAGAAAAAAAAAATAAGTATAAATATGAGAACTGACACACAAAATGCATGATTTGATATGGAAGAAAATGCAAGGATGAGAAATGTGCACTTGACTACGACACAGATCTCAGTGTGCATTTTGTGTTATGTTTCACATGTTTTTGTGCACACAAAAAGGCAGAAGTGTGGAAATGTAAAAGCTTTGCCAAGTCTGCTTCTCCATGTTCTATATTAATGTGTTCCTACTAGTTTTGTCAGAGAATAGGGAATGTGTATGGCAACCAGGCGGCCTATGCACACAGGGTGCAGATGCTGCTCAGGGCCATCAATAAGGACCACAGGGAGATGCTGTTGCCATAGCAGCCTGCGTCCAGAGCATGACACTACAGTGATTGTATATTAGAAATTTTGCACACCCGTCCCTTGTCTTCCAAGATTGCAAGTCTTTAAATTGTCATTAAAACATTGTAAAATTGAAAGGTACGTCTGAGTTTACTCTCTGAAATAAAAGCGCCTTCTTGCAGCATCTGATTGAATGCCTCCAGCCAATGACATGCGAGTCTCTATTATTATTATTATTATTATTATTATTATTATTATTATTATTATAATACAGGACTTCTATAGCGCCAACAGTTTGCGCAGCACTTTACAATGTAAGGAAGACATTAGAATCACAATACAATTCAGGACAAGATGGTAAGGAGGGCCCTGCCCCTGAGGGTTTACAATCTAAAAAGGAGGGTTATTCGAGGCCTGCCACAGTAAGTGTATAATGGCTAAACCCTTATGTGCCAAAACAAGTGTAATGTAAGGGAAAACGTAACCTGGTTTCCTTGCAGTGTGTGGCTTTCTTCATGTTGTCATTTGCTGTGCTTTTGTTGGGCAAACTTGACGGTGCACATTTCTGAAGTTACAGTAATCATATTTTCTGAGTGACCCTGGGTATCACCTTGGCCTTGCTCTGACCTGCTTTATATTATACTTGGTCCTGTTTTCTAAGGTTACAAAACTGCCTCAAATGCATACATTTAAAGCATGAGTGGGAGATTTTGTACAGCATAGTATCGTATTCTAGGACACTGCAGTTCTGTCCTAAGGTACTTTGAAAGGATTGCAAAATATAAATGATATAAAATGAGTTGCTTTTCTTTTAGTGGCACGTCTATGGTGTTTCTGCAAAGTATTAGCAGCCTACTGATTTTATTATTACGAAAATAGGACCCACAAACACACACAGACATGCACTGTATTTTACTTATGCTTGACTAGATGGGCTTTAATTGCACATTGTGCAAGTATTGATGTATCAATGCTGTGCTGGTGTGTGACTGCTGGCAGGCATTAAATAGTAAAGTCAGTCTGTGGAACCCTTGATTCCCCTGAGTGCATTGAATATCCCCAATGCATGTGTAGAGGATAGAAGCTTGGCTTCTGTGTGTAATGTGTCCCAATGGTGTAAAAAGAGGGGCACCAGACTATTGCAAGGTTCATGAATATTTTATTGTTTTATAGCATCTATTAATAGCCAACACATTCCAAAAGCTCAGGACCCCCTTCATCAGGGCTTGAGCAACTCTGAAAATGGAGAAATCTCAGTGAGTAGAGGTCAAAAGTTTCTGATACATTTTGGCAAAACATCCTGCTGCAATGAAACTGAACTGAAGAAGGGTGCCACTGAAACCCTGAAACATGTTCAATTTCAGTGAATACTAAATAAAATATGTCTGGGCCATGCAATAGTCTCTTTCTATACCATTGGTCAGAGATAAAATGACAGTTGTCATTTACTTAATTTAACACCTCTATTCTGGATTGCAGTATCTTTTTTAGGCAATGTTTGCAAAGGCTCTAGCTGCAGGAGTGCATTCAGCATCTATGCTTTATATAGGCTTCTTTTGGTCCACACTGTCAAAGCCCTTTTAGTAGGTGATTCAAGAGGAAAGTGATTGAAGTGAAATGGCTAATACAAATCCTAATAAACAGATGTTCAACTCCGTACATTTCTGTGCTGCAGTTGAGGGAGCTTGACAGGTGCTGAAAACACTAACCAAGGTTCCCCTTTTGTTGTTCATTTGAACTAGCCATTAAAACACCACTTTAGATTTTGTGAAACCATTTATGCTTGCTGGTTGTAGACACAGCCAGCCTTTCTAAATGCACCCATATGTTGGCCTATAACTTTAATGAACACTCTTAGAACCAATGTTTAGGTACGTGTGGCAGAAAAGGATTGGGTCAGGAGGTAGGCCTCTTGTTCGCAGTACATTGCATCCTAAATTTTTGGGGGTCCCAGGGTGGCATACATCGGATCCAAGGCAATGTGCAGACATGTGGAGGTGTCTGATAGCTTGACTGGACACAATTATTTGTTTTTGTTTTTTTAAATTCAGTTTTAGCGCAGAGTTTAATATTTCACAATTCCTACTCGGGATATTTAACAGTACAACATTCTAGCCATGACAGCCGGTAACTACTTTACTTTATACAAGAAAAAGGGACATCTCTGCCGCCGTGAGTTTTCATGCACAACATTGCTCTTTTGCTTTGAGTTGACAAAGCAGTCCTACAGGCAGGCTGGGAAAGCAAGTGTAACACTTTGTATTCACAAAGCACTAATGTGTGAATTGCTCAGTCTACCACTATTGTCTATCTTCTATTTCAAGCCGTGTTTACACCAGCGCTTTGTGCAGGAGCTGTAAAAGGAGGCTACACCATGCGTGTGAAAGTTATCTAGATGAAAGTATTTGAAAGATCTTCCCAGGTAGAATGCTCAGTTATGACACCAGATAACATGTAACAACTTGACAAGACTTTATCACACAAGACATACTTCTAACTGGAACGTCAGAAACTCCCCGAGTTATAAGATTCAATTAGTATGCCTGTGTAATGGTTTAGTGTATGCTGTCCTGTTTTTCCTGCTTGATGTACTGAATGTTTATAAATTGACAGGTTCCCACAAAATATAGGGAAAGGCAAACCCCACCCATAACTTCTAGGAACACTCAAAAACTTTCAGTGTGGTTGTGTGCCATTTAAGAATTAATAGTGGAAATACAAATAAGTCACTAAAGGAAATGTGTTTTTAAATTATTTGTAAATAGTTTATTTTATAGGGTGCATCCATAACACTTGGTTTACAAAGCAATAATTCTTGCATGCTTGTTGCCATACTGTGTAAACTGAGATGGACTGTCACTGCCAAGGAGGGCTGTTCTTCCTCCAAGTCATTTAGTTGTCTATTTCTAACATAACAAACTGTGTAACAGTGAATTAATGATGGTCCCTGTGTAGACTGCATCCTTCCATAGTCTGTATCCTCTGAAATATCAATCTTCTTTAGTGCCTAAATATGTTGTATCCTCTGTGTCATAACTAGTCTCTATTACCTGGATAGACTGCATCCTCGGTGAGGTTAGTGGCCTCTAGTTCTTTGATAGGTTACATCCTACGTAAGGTCAATGATCTCTAGTGTGAATTTACTGGTCAATAGTGCCTAGATAAATGTTATACTTAATGATGTCGTTGGTCTTTAGTATCATAGTAGACTGTATCTTCTGTGATGTCATTGGTCTATAGTGCCTCATACCTTGGTAGACTATCCTCAGTGATTTCACTGGCTTCTCATGATGTATCTTCTGTGATGCCACTGGCCTTTTGTACCTGGACAGAGACTCTACCTTCAGTGAGGTCACTGGTCTTTCATACCTGGATGGACCGTTTCTTCTTTGATGTCACTGGTTTCTCATACCTTCATAGACTTGATACTGTATCCTCAGTGATGCCACTAGTTTATCATACATTGGTAGACTGTATCCTTTGTGATGTTACTGTTTTCTCATACCTTGATAGACCTTATCCTCAGTGATATCACTGGCTTCTCATACCTTGATAGACTGTATCATGCATAATGTCACTGGCTTCTCATACCTTGATCGACTGTATCATCTGTATTGTCACTGGCTTTTCATACCTTGATAGACTGTATCATCAGTGATATCACTCTTTTTTTCATACCTTAATAGATTGTACTCTCAATAATGTCACTGATTTATCATACCTTGATAGACTGTATCATCTGTAATGTCACTGGTTTCTCATACCTTGATAGACTGTATCTCTAGTACCTAGATAGGTTGCATCCTCTTGTAGGTCACTTGCCTTTTTAATGTATGGATAGCTTCCATCCTCAGTAAAGCCACTGGTCCTAATGCCTTAATAATCTCCATGTCACTGATCTCTAGTGCCTGTAGTAAATAAAGGAAACCGCAGCACTGCTTACCAATATTATGTATTCCATTTTTAAGGGATTTATGTAAACATGTTGGTTGTACAACATCGGCTAACAGCAGCAAGCTGTGCTTCATTCAGTAATGTGACACGTACGGTGTTGTTGATACGCAGTGCCACAATTATATCCTGGAGAGCTCTTTATTTCCATCAGCAATACGCTGCTGATTTTACAGTTTTATAGAAAGATCTACATGCACAGACATTACCTGACGTGCACCATTATTCAGGAGTAATCTACGCAGTGCTTATTTATAAGTCTGGCTGATCCACAATGTATGAATTAATTTCAGTGCAGCAAGTACATACATTCAATTTCTAATGGCGTTTTTAGGTCCCAGATTTTTTACCCCCTTTCTAATGGCAACACTTCAGAAGCACATTTTTTGTTTTACAGAATGGGTTGTATTTTATTAGAATTAAACAGTTCATGTTGGGTTGCTATTTTATATACAGTGATGCTTGTATGAACAAAATGTCATCCACCCACATAGGAGTGGAAAGTGAAAGTGTTTCCTGAAGCAAGACTAAAGCATCCAAATGTGTTCACTGCACAGAGGTCCAACACACCCCCTGCTGTATCTGCGCTTGATCTCTCCAATCATAAAACCTCATGCTCCCTGCTGATTGGAGAGCTTTAGCGCTGACTCAGAAAGAGGGTGTGTCAGAGCTCTGCAGAGAAACTACTGCTTTCGCACAGAGCAAATGTTTACTATATCTAAAGCCCAAACTTTTGTTTTTAATTCTTGGATAGAGAGTTAAAACCACTGTTAGTTTTTTCTTTCTCCCATCTGGGTCACTCTGAAGATTTCACTTCACTTCCTGCCCTGTAGACTCAGCAGGAAGTTGAGAGGGAATCATTCCAAAGAAAGGGAAATAGCCTCATAGACAAGTTGCCACAGGAACAAGTGTTCCATTGGAAACCCTGTGGGGGTGAATGAGAAAAAAAACTTGCATTATAGGAGTTTTACCTAATACAAGCTTGCAATTTAAACTTTCTTGTTTAAAGCAATCAATCAGGCCCATTGGATTACTGCCAGTCTTTTTTCAGTTGGCCATAAACATTCCAATATGGTTGTGCAGTCGCCTATATATTTACTAACATACTTTATGTAGTGAAAGGGCCTGGTTGGTTGGATATACATTAAATGAATTGTTTAGGGAGGATTGTATAGCTTTACATTTTTAGCAGTGACATATATTAACTTTGTCTTCCTGGACTTTTTATTGTGTGGTATGTTTGCATAAGAATGGCTTTAAAAAAGTTCCTCTAGGGACATGTCCACATTTTATCTTCCATCTAATAAAAAGCTGCGGAATGGTAACCTTTAGCAGATGATTGCCTGCCATATGAGAGCTTGGAAGTTACTTATTCAGTGCACAAAAATTAAAAGCGTAAAGAGATCTCCTACATAAAGCTACTTGACATTTTAGTGGCAAAGCTACACACTTGGTTTTGAAGTGTGGTGAGCATGGCTAGAATTCTGATGAACAAGTGCTCCATATGGCTGTCAGAGCTGTGTGTTCTCCATTATACGGCTCAATTGTTCCAGTCCCTTTTTCTAAAAAGGATATCCTTTAAGACAAGTTAAGGCTGTGGCCTGAATCATTCCCACATTTTGGATCTTGCCCATCTTGGCATGAGGGGTGTTCTCATTTTTCTCATTTTTTTTATTTTCATTCTCCCATTATTAGAACACCCAGAGTAGAAAAAACATGGGGGCATCCCTGCATCTTGACATCCATGTAGATGCGCAGCGCAGTACTCTTGGCTGGTGTATTACTAAACATGAAAGGGTCATTGCAGACTTTTGGGAAAAGCTATGAAGCAATCGGAGGTGCAGGAATTAGATTTCTGCGGGGGGGTTTATATACAAACAGAGTCCAGAACACTTCTACTGTTAAAAAGATGTGACATTTTAATTTTTTGAGTTTTAGATGGTTATGATAGCTGCATACTTGGTTTGCATAGCAATAATATATGTGTATAGGTGGGAAAGGGCTGTAATGGAAACAACCAGTCCCTCTTGCCCAAACTGCATACTAATTCAAACCTCATTCAGGAGATTTTACTTCACTTCCTGTCCCATTGACAACATAGTTTCCAGGACAGGAAGTGATTGCAAATCTCTCTAAAATGGAAAACAAAACAACAACAACAAAGAAATAAGATGCATTTTAATTGTATCGGGTGATACTTACTGAACTAAATGATTCTGCTCGTCAGTGATGGAACTGTCACTTTACCCATTCAGGCCTGAGTGACAGCGTCTGTGCAAGGGTATACTCGCCTTGTCAGTGCTTCCCTGCTGCTTCTTTCCCCTTCCCCAGCTGGAGAAAATACTTGGTGCTTCTGGATATAGAGAAGCATAAGCCCCCCTACCATGTGACAGTACTTGCATCTAGCAGCCAATCTCTAGACCCAAGCACTGTCACGCAGTGGCGTAACCAGAGTAATGGGCGCCCGGGGCAGAACAAAATTTTGCGCCCCCCTGTGATATGTGCGGGTGTACACGTAAAATGAGAGCATGCTGGGACATATCATAATTGAACTACAAGTCCTAGCATACCCTCATTGTCCCGCTACACCCCCCAAAATATTACAATCAACTGGTTATCATGGCAAGTGGGCCATGATATTTTTTAATCACCTTTTTTTTTAATTAAATCATTTTTTTCTTATTATTTTTCACTTATTTGTATTTAATTATTTTTAATCATTTTTTTTCACTTAACTTTATCGCTATCACACAGGAGCTAACAAGCACCTGTGTGATAGCATTTGGAGGTGACAGGTTCTCTTTATTGAACCTGTCACCTCCAAGACAGAAGTTCTAGCGCAGCACTGTGCTGGAACTCCTGTGACAGGTGAGAGGGGAAGACTGCTCTCCCCTCTCACTGTTTACACGGTGCGGCATGGTTACCAGGGATCCCAACCTGAAAAAAGCAATTTCAGGGAGGTGCCCTTTGCCCCCCCCTCATCTGCTGGGAGAAAGGGGGGAGGAGAGAGCGCACCCCCCTGAAATGATGGAAGATAGCACAGGAACCAATAGCTTTTTTGCTATCTACAGGGTTTTTTTTTAGTATTCTGTCAGCTGCCACCATCAGAATAATAAAAAAAAAACCCCAGCAAAGGAATGCATAGCTAGATTCCTATTGGCTATTTAACTTTGCAATAGCCAATAGCAAACTAGCTATTGTACCTGCCCTCTGGTACTGTCAATCAGCAGACGGGGACCTGATGGAAAACTTCAGGTCCCCCTCTGCTGATTGACAGCAGCAGTGGGCGGGTGCAATAGCTAGTTTGCTATTGGCTATTGCAAGACAAAATAGTCAATAGGAATCTAGTTATGCATTCCTTTGCTGGGTTTTTTTTTTTTTCTGACTGACGGCAGCCGGCGCCTCCGATGTCAGAAAAAAAACCCCACAGATCGCATGGAAAGCTTTACTCTGCTCGAGCAGAGTAAGCCTTTCCGGGACAATGGAGCCGGATGACGGAGCCACCAAGTAGAGAGGTAAGGGCGCAGGGGGGGGTTAGTAGGACGGCTGCAGTCTTAGTACAAGTGATCTCGGCGGCATTGCTTCCCCGCACTACATTTAGTCCTGCTTGTGCAAAGCAGGACTAAATGTAGAAAGCAACTTACCACCCGGAATTCCACGCCGCTGCAGCCTTTCATTCGCCGGGTCTCGCTTGTCACTGTAACGCTTACAATGTAATAAATGGATTTGGACGAGAAACTCACGGTTTTGTGAATGGATTGCAAATCTTAGGCAATTGCCTCTCTTCATACAGACATCAATAGCGTACGATTAAAGTATAGCAGAAATAATGAGCAAGTGTCAGGGTGACTCCAACTTTAGTTCAATGAGAATATAACTGAATGCCTGCGCAAGAGTATTTCTTTATACAGACGTCAAATAGCATATGTCCAAATTATAGAAATATAAAGAGATACTTGCTATTAGTTGCTCTGAATGTACAGCTTGCTCTTCTTGATCACGGCTGGTAGTTGTTGAGAGTGGTTGTGTGTACTGTGCCTTTTTAAGGAAGCACATCCTGCGTGCCATGATCTGGGCTTAGAAATCCTGCAGCAGGGTCCAGCTATTTCCCCTTCACCCAGTTTAACATGCAGAGGGAGGAGATTGCCTGTCTCCAGACAGGGGAGCCGACAAGCTGAAGGTCTCACAGGACGGACTGCAGAGCTCTTGTCAGCAAGCAGGGGAGCTGACAGGCTGCAGATCACACAGGCAGACTGCCTCGTCGTGGAGGGTAGGAGCCGAGGGATAGGACGGAGCAACTGTGACAGTGGTAGCCGGCCGGGAAATGCTCAGTGCTTTAGGTATACTAAGACACTGAGCATTTAGAATCTCCCGGCTTCATGGGGACAGCTGCGGTGGAACGGAGTCACGCCGAGGGAGTGGGCGGAGCCGAACGCCGCTCTGAGGATACGGCCAGATCAGTTTCTTACAGTCACAGCCCGGCGGCCAGCTGTGACTGTAGATAAAGCAAATTAGCAAAGTCAAGAGCCTCTGCCTGTGATTGAATAGGTAAGAAGCAGCAACATACTGATTAAAGCTGGCCATGCACCTATAGATTTTCTGCAGACTTTCTATGGTCAGATGGAAAAAGTGCTCCATCTACGCTAAACTGTGTGGATGGAGGAATCTCCCGCTGGGCCAAGCTTCAGTATCTTGCTAGTCGGCCCCGCTGGCTTTCAAAATACCTGAACAATGCCTACATCCAAATCAGAGTGTTCAGGTATTTAGAGAGCCAGCAGGGCCAACTAGCAAGATACTGAAGCTTGGCCCAGCGGGAGATTCCCCCATCCACACAGTTTAGTGTAGATGGAGGAATCTATTGCAGTTTTTCCATCTGATCATAGAAAATCTGCAGATAGTCTATAGATGTTTGGCCAGCTTATGCCAATGCTTTGCTGTCTTTTCCTATCAGCCAGCTACTTCTTGGCTTACTGTGCTGCCCCTTCTGTTCCAATCTAAATCATTTTGTGCAGATGGTTATAAGAGGCTAAAAGAAAGGCAGATCTGTTTTAATATTAAAGTAACAGTTCCAACTTAGAATATTCTATTCTAGAGTAAGGGGTCATAAAGCTATTCCTGAAGTAAGCTGTAAAATTATGTAGAGACTTGTAGCCCTTATCAACCAGCTGGTCCTTGTTCAATTTACATTCTTAATCCACTGAGGGCAGGCCCAGACTGGCCCGCCAGAGGGTTCTCTGGTGGACCCCTGCTACTGTGCTGGAATGCTTTGCATTCTGGCATTGCTCACCGCACTTGTGCATGCCCTGTTGGGTGGATTGATCTCCTGTCTGCACTTAAATTATAGTTCCTGCAGAGTTGCTGAGTCAGCAGCGCAGGAGAAAGGGAGCATCACAGTGGCGGGTAATGAAGTTAAACCACTGAACACCATTGCTGCATATACAGTATATGCAAAAAGATGAACGTTAATGACAGTCCCCTGGTTGCCAGAGACTGAACCTTTTTCAAGTGCTGCAAGGGTTTCTTTCTTTGCTACACCCACTAATACCATTGCTGGCATCAATACTAGGGGTTTCTTCCTGCACGGACAACAATCCGAGGGGTTTATTCTTGCAGTCACTGACACCAATTCTGGGGGTTATTATTATGCCCACTGACACCAGTGTTGGGCGTCCTTACAGCAGACACTCGCTGCAGTGTTGTTGATTGTTATTGCGGCCACTGACTTAAGTGTTGGTAATTATTATTGCAGCCATTGACACCATTGTTGGGGTTTATTAATGCAGTCACTGACACTAGTGTTTTGGTCCACACAAAAGAAAACAAGCCACACATAATAGATCCACTGATGATGAAAGATTGAATCCACAACGGCAAGATTTGTCCAGCACATAGAGATTTACCGCCTGAATAGCACTAACATGTTTCACCACTATGGGCCTTAATCATAGAGATACAATGTTTTGGGGTTATCACGTCCCTGGACACTAGTGCTGGAATTTATCGCTGTTGATGACAAAAGAGGGGCTAATTTTTCTTCCACTTTCTCTTACATGTACCCCCTTGCACTCTTTAAAATAGTATCCAGAAACGCCAGAGGCAGTGATCCCTCATAAGGAAGAAGTACTGAGCATAAGTGCAGGATGCAGCCCCAATACAGTCAGGGTGACTGAGACATCTACAAGAAAACACAAAGAGAGGGGCGCCTTTCCTAGTGCAGATTGGTTTATTCAACAATGATAAAAGACAAGCTGGCAGGTACTCACAAGGGTGGAATAACAATTGAGTTTGACACCTCACTGATCTGCATACAGGACGTATCGTACAGATCCCTCCATTGCTCCGGTTTTTTACTGTCCTACAGCTTGTTGTTATTCCACCCTTGTGAGTACCTGCCAGCTTGTCTTTTATCATTGTTGAATAAACCAATCTGCACTAGGAAAGGCGCCCCTCTCTTTGTGTTTCCCTTGCACTCTTTGTCTAATGCAAGGGTGACACTACAAGGGACATACACCACACCCAAAAGCTGTTGACGGGCTAAGCGTGCAAAATGTTTGTTTATTTTTCAATCCCTTTCAAGGTTTCCCTCCTAACATTTTCCAAATATTAACATCTACGATTTATTTTTATACCCACTGACACCAATAATAGGACTGATTTTTGCACTTATTGACCAGAAATGTAAGAGACACTGTTACATGCTTCTGACCCCCTTTCTCTGTATGTTATGTTGTATGTTAAATAGCCCTGATCAGAATGTTGTCTCAGCAGTAGCTTTGGCAACCAGCTACTGCTGAGACAACATTCTGATCAGGGCTATTTAACATACAACATAACATACAGAGAAATTAGAGTATTAGAGTATACAGAGTATTCTCCAGTTTTAACAAAGTTCTCTTTTTAAAGCAGAAATCCTGGGAATTTTTTTTATTAACCCCTGCAGTGCAAGGGTTAACTGCTCGTTTGGGTCTAAGGCTGAAAATAACTGTTCTACTTACCCAGTCCTTGGAGCCAGTCAGCAGTGACAGTGCTCCCTGCAACCTGTCACCTCCTCCACTGCAGCGATAGAATGTCCCCTGACCTCATGTACACTGTATACAATGTGATCACTCTGGGATCTTAGGCTGCTGCAGCGGAGGGGGAGAGAGGGTGCAGGAACCATTCTAAGAGCAAGCCGGCTCAGAGAACCAGGTATGAGTATAACTTTGTTTTCAGCCCAAGGGTCAATAAAAAATGTCCCTGGAGTTCTTTAAAGGAAAACTATGGTGTCAGGGCTTTTCCCCATAGTTCTCCTAAGGGTAACAGGAGGACACAAACTAGCGTCCTCCCGTCACCCAAACTCAGTATACCGCAAGCTACAGCTTGCAGTATATTGAGAATCGCTCACTTCCCGATCTATTGAGCAGACCGGTGACAGTCTCATTGTCACAGGTCGGCTAGAACTATGAGGCTGAGTGATTTTCACTCGCCTCATAGTTCTCCTTTTAATGTTTGCTCTGACAAAATGTAAACTCTCTGTGTACAAGCATTTGTAATATAAATGTTTCATTTTACAATCTTTTGTTGTTATATTTGAGCAGTCTATAATAGTGCTTGATACATGCCAACAGGCTATGACAGTCTTTTGTTACATAGGAGCAGTTTCTGTCAGTCTCTGTAACATATGAATACTAATAGTGGACTGCAGGTAGGATCAGCTATCCTGCTGAAAACCTTTTTATATTCAATTTATTTTCTCACACTGGCCATACGTTTTTAGAATAAATGATTAGAATATGCTGCATCGGTTTAATCATAGCCCCTCATGGTAAGCCATGCTGATATTTTGCCACTATGTGCAATGCTTTATGGTGAGCCCTCCTTATCACTTTCTCAGGTGGGCCCCAGGTCCCTAGTCTGACCCTGAATGAGAGCCATAAATTAGCAAGGAGGATGGCATTTGGTTCACAAAGCACCAGTTTGGCATTCCTGTATCTGTCAGGTTTTTATTGCTCTCTAGGTCTTGGGGAGATTTTCTATCATATCCTGTTTGTGCCCATTCTGCACACTGAGACAGTAAGGTAGAGGAAAACACCCCATTAGGGACCCAGACATCAATACACACCTAACAGGCCTTCTAACTTTTCCCCATTGTACCAAAATGAAATCCGTTTGTATCATAGCATTCATATTGTTCTTTTCTACCTTTTCAGGATGAAATTGCCAGCACTCTGTTTCCATCTCAGATCTCTTCAGTGACGACCATTGAGCACAGGGGTTTCCTACGAAAAGATGAAGAGGCATGTGGCTTGTTACTTTGTGGCACTGTACGCAGTAACAATTGGATATACATCAAAGAGGTCAGCTGCTGATTTGGATGTGACTCCCAGGAAAACTGTGACGTATAACGGTAATTTAGTTCTTTTTTTTATTTTTTCTCCTGAGAGACATTTTGAGAATCGTTTGCCAAGAAAGACATTTTGTATGCTGTATGCTGATGAGCTGATTATAGATAGTCCTCTATCGGTAGCATCCATCAGACGTTATTGACTGCTTAATGAGCAAGGGAGCAATGGCACTTGCTTGAAACAGCAGATCGTGTTTGCGGAGAATGAATTAATGCTGCTAATGATGATGAGGAGCTCCAGTATGCAGATTACTTGGGTAAAGATGAGTTAGAATGATAGCGGAGAGAAAAATGTGTCGTGCATCTTACATACCCATCATGATGTGCTAAATAAATTCCTCGCCTGCATTGGAAGAATTCAGCATTTGCTGTTGGCAAATAAAAATAAGGTTATAATTTGGTTTGTCTTGATCGGCAAGAAATGTAAATTCCCCATTTGGATTAAATGGTGGACTGGAGTCGAAACGGTGAAATAACAGATTTACCAGCAGACTAGAAATCTGTAGATGTATAGGTCTGTCTGACGGAAGCTAGATCTTTTTTTTTTTTTTTTTACATGTCCTCTTCTGACTGATCTGACCTTACGGGCCTGTTCACACCTAAGTGTAGCGTTAATTGCAAATATCATGCAATTAACGTGTGCTATCACAACACACCAAGCGTGCGTTACTGTATGCTAGGTGCGCTGTGTTGCCAATAATTTGAACCAACGTACCTCCCAGCTGATGTGCGCAACACTCTGTACCTCAATAATGTGGTGGAAAAAGAATTAAATTTGAGACAGCTTGTAGCCCTCCTGTCTCAATAATTTTAATACCAATTTAGGCATACATTTGATAACGGAAGTTATCCTACAAAAGTGGGTGCGTTTTACACTCTTTTTGGCCAATTCAGATTTTCATAAGTGTCCATAGCGGAAAACGTGGACAGACATCTGACTGCTTTTTCAAATCTGATGAAGCAGGTGATTAATCAAAGTACAATGCATTTTGGCACAGAAATTGCCTCAATGTATGCTTTTAGTGGTAATGGATGTGTGTTAATATATCCATCTGTTATAATAAATTCACATTCAAGCTGCAAGCTACATTGGAAGTCCGGGTCTAACTTTTTTGAGTGGAGTAGGCAATGGTTGCAAGCTCTACCTTGAGAGAGGAGTTTGCTCACTTTAATGTCTTTGTGGTCATACAGTAAGTGAGTGAAATACTCACCAATAAGGAATCAGACGGTAATAAAACCCTGACAGAGGTTCTAACCGTCCCCCACTTTTTCTAAAACACCAGCCAAACGTTCTGGCTGTAGTTCCACTTTAAACTGGTGGCAGCTGCAATATGCCTTAAGATAAATATTCATTAATTGTTTTAAGCAAGCACATTTTCTGATTTAATTCAGTATTTGTGTGTATACCTATTGATTGTATGGGTGTGTGAGAATAAAGTATATAAGACAGCAGTCTCTACTGATGCTGACTGGTGGTAGATCTCTTTATCGTGATTCTGCACCAGGTTGGCACACAATGATATATCTTCCCAATTCTCATGAAGGCTGTTTTTTTAGACACTACATTTTCTATATACTTCAATATCAAGATGAAGCTTTGATTGTCATATAGTGTGTATATAGACAGTCGTGATAGATATTTAAAGATGCTAATACAAACGTAGAGGTTACTCACCAAATATAGAATACATTTACAAGATATACCATATGGGCAAAAATCTGTGGAGACCTGACCATCACGCCTATATTAGCTTGTTGGAAGTCCCATTCCAAAAACATTGGCATTAGTATGGAGTTACCTGCCACAATTACCCCCACACTTGTGGCTGTTCACTTTTTTCACAAGGCAATCCATAAGATTTTGGAGTGTGTCTGTTGGAATTTGTGCCCATTCAAACAAAAGCGCATTTGTGGGATCAATTACTGATTTTTCAAGAGAAGACCTAGCTTGCAGTCAGCGTCTCAGTTCATCCCACAGGTGTTAAATAGGGTTAATGTCTCGGTTCTGTGCAGGCCAATCCAGTTCCTCCACACCAAACTTCTCAAACTACTGTATACCTTTTTAGGGATATTCAGCTACCAGTGCCGATTCTTGGAATTTTCACAAGAACTCCCAGGGTCGCAAATGGCCCGTAATCTTTTTTCTGCCTGGTGTGCTTATGGTGCTCTCACTGGAATGCAGTTTTAATGGCCATCTGTAATATAGACAGGCCAGCTTTATCTAAATTTACTGAGTATTTAATTATGTGAATGTGGTTCCCACTGGTAAAACGTGCTTTGCTCAAAAATGACCAGCTTTTTCTTTGCATGCATTTTCCCATCATCAAGCCTGCTGGCTTTCATATGGGCTCTTGTATCTTTCATTAATATGCAGATGTTATTATGTGATTTCATGTCACCTGTTGCTTCTGTGGAATGGTATACCCCAGAGATAGTTTTATTGATTTTGAAACATATAAATAATTAGATGGTAGAATTTCAGGCTTTACAGAGTAAGGCTGGCCATAGATGGTTCGAATTTTGGCCGATTCCTACTAAATCGCCCCAAATTCAAGCTGTGGGTGGCTTTGAGAGGAACCACGTGGATCAACAAAAGGCTATTTTAAATTCCACTAAGCCAGGTGAAAAAATATCGGTTGAACAGTGACTGCATTTGATTATATGCCCTGTTCGGCAGTGCCAGCGTATTCAGGCATACATAAATACAATTACCATGGCAATATCCCTTTACAGAGAACTCATTTACCATTATCTTACTCTGAAGTGACCTTTCGTAGCTCGCAAATGCCTAATGCTGCTGAGCATGGGGGATTTTGTGGGGTAAAGTTGCCCAACTCGAGTCCCAGACTGCAGATAACAATAAAATGGGTCTCTAATTTGCAATTCATCTTTATCTTATAACTTCTTGAGTGAAGTTGATATCAAAATGTGACCATTTTTAGATTTTTGTCATTTAAAGGTGACCATAGACTTTATAATCTGATTTTACAACCTTTTTTTGATAGCCTATATAACACCAAGGCCACCTTAAAGATGCATTATTTTTTTTTTTTTCAACCAGGCAGGCCCTTGTATTACATATTTGTTGGAAGATCTAAAGGAGAATGTACTATCAGATTGTAATGTGGGTAGTTTTTAGAATAACTCAGTGTAGACTGTAGTTCCCTTCAAGGCACGGCTAGACAAATCCCAGGAGCCAGATAGCCAATGCTCCTTTAAAATGACAGCTGGCATTTAATTTTTAAAGTTTTCACTAGTTGCTGTCATTGGAGCTAGTTTCTGAAAAATAATCCTGCCCGCTCCTGGATTGGCTCAAGAATGCCACATTAATTTGTCCACTTGTGCTTTAATGGCCAACTCCAGGGAAAGTAAAAGTTTTCCATGCAGTGGGGCTGCCAGTGCACTGCAAGGGTTAATTACCTGTTAATATATAAAAAACTGAAATATCTGTTTTACTTACCTGATCCCCACTTCCCCGGCTCTCCTCTTCTCCTCCGCTATTGCTGTGGGCTGTCCCTCAGTGTCCTTGTGTACAAGGCAGGCTATGGAGCATGAATTCTACTTGATGAGGTCAAGGCCCTTAAAGTCAAAAGTCGTCCCGCTCACCCCCCACAGTGCTAATGTAAGGATTTACCTTAATGTAAGGATTTACCTTAAATTAGTTTTCTTAATCCGATCATCTTATTTACTGTCCTTTTCAGCTGTCCCTCCAGCGCTGGTGCGGGTCTCTGATCCAGCGGTGATTCCCCTGTCCTCCTCTTCTCTCATGTCCCACGGTGTCTGTGCGGGTGAACGCTGCTCCATAGACTTACCTTGTGTCTCTCCTTGTCTCCCGAACATCTGAACTGCGCATGCGCCCGCCCCAAGATCGTTTGCGGCCGCCTGAGACTCTTCAGATATTCGGATGGGAGCGCGCGGTGAAGACACAGGCAAGTTTTTAAACCTGTTTGAAAAGGTTTTCGTTTATTTTTGTTTTTTTTAAAGTTTTTAGAGGGTTTAACGTGAGGGTTTAATAACCTTTTAAATTGCTGGAGTGAAGGTGAGAAGAGGCTGCAGGATCAGTTTAGCAGCCCAAAGGAAGCCATCAAGGGAGGGGATCAGGTAAATTTAAAACAGCTTTATCCTGTCCTATTAGGCATGAACGAGCAGTTAACCCTTGTAGTGCAGGGGCAGCCCCACTGCAAAGGAAAACTTGCTGTCATTGCTAGCTCCGCACAATGGTTTTCTATTTATTTTTTTGGACTTTTTAACTATTTTTCCCTAATGAGGGACCGAGCATAGCCGAGCCGAATGCCGCTCAGCGGCATTCGGCTATTCACTCACTGCTGCATCTATAAGAATAGACCGAACAGCAGCCATTAGCCTGCCGGAAGTTCGGCTTAGCCGAGCCAGCTATTGGATCGGCTGAGTCGAACTCCTCCTGCACTTCGGGTCGGCCGAACATGCTGAGCATCATTAAACGTGTAGATTGGACATCTGAAATTATTCCAGTACAGATCTGAAGGCAGAAGATGAAGTGTTCAGGCTTACTCTTTATGTGCAAGAGGAAACGATATGAAATAGAAAGTTACCAAATACCTTTTTGGAAATGAGTACAAATTCATCTGAAATGTAATGATCTTTTTATATATAAAGCTGTCAAGGTGAGTTACAGTATTGTGATGGCTTCTGTTTAAAGCCTTGTCTGCAGTATTCCTCATACCTGCTATTAAACTAGCACTCCGCATTACAGATGCATCTCTGCAACTAGAACATATGACAGTGGCACAGTCCCTGTGCACATCCATATTGCAGCAGGAGATGGCAGGTTTGTTGGCAAGAAGGGGGTAGTTTAAATAATGGACAGTAAGGTTTTATAAAATGTAGTATTTTAGAGAATAGTTCTATAAATGCAATATATGTGACAGGCTTTGTTCGGGAGGATAGAAGCTGTAGCTAAAGTATGTGTGTAAGGTTATTAGACTGGTGATGCAAATGATTTGCATTGTTCATAATAGGCAGCTCAAAAAGTCATGCACATGGTGCCGAAACCCATAACAAAGTGGGTTGTAATTGTTCCCAATGTTGCTGTTCTTCTGTTTTGCCCATTGCTGTTCTAGTGTTCATAAACGTATTCTCTGAGCCAATCAAAAGCAGTCACTGGCATCTAAGGAGAGTTTTTAGGATGAGGGGAAGGGTAGCTGCCCTGGGTGCAGTGTTGTCATGGGGGAGCTGCTGCTCCTGCACCCTGCTCATCACATGCAGGTACTGTACGCATGGTCTAGATCTCTAGTGCCCAAAACGTGCCCTGCCAGCTCTCCATGTGCGGCCTGCTGAGTGTTGGGCACCAGGTAAGCCACAGCTCCTGATGCCCAGTCACATCCCTGACGCAATTAAAGTGTAAACAAAGGGAGCCAGTGTCCAGACTGCTAATCTTTACCTGCTCACTGGCTCCTGAAGTGCCAAATCCCAGTGGCAGGATCCACATTTTAATATGCAGCAGAGGCTGCCAATCAAGGCATAGCTATCCTTGTTGTGGGGGCAGTCCGACTCATGTAAAGCACATATGCGGCTAGATAGGAAGAAGAGCAGAGGAGAGACGGAAGGTGAGATGAGAGGAAGAGCAAACTGTCTGTATGGTGTGCTACTGGTCACCACCGAGGTCACATGACTGAACACAAACAATACTTGTAATACATGTACACATTGCTACATACTACATGTGTACTATACTCACTGCTCACACGGCACATATGTAATGCTTTACTGCTTCTACGTACGAAGGGTAGAAAATAGGCTGCTCACATAGTAAATGCAGCATTTCTTTTTTTTTCCCCAACTTTAGATTTTGTTATGTAACCTGAAATCTCTTTTACATTCCAACTAGTCGTAGATATACACTTGTACTGCAAGAGCGATTGGAAATATATGCATAATCTGTATTGAGTAGTCGCTAGACTTATAAAACCATAAACTTATGGGGATAGGATAAACAAGGAAATAAAAATAAAACAAACAGAGACTAACTATAACTGTTAATCTAAAACCTTTATGTAAATGCAGCATTTCTAATACTTTCACTACCTCCATATTGCACACAAGGGGGACAAGGGTGGTGGAAACTAGGGCAGCTGTGAAAGAATTGTGTTTTGACTCCGTTTAACCTAATAAAAAAAAAAATGTTTCCAATATTTTCTTGTCTTCAAAAAGACACCGACTTAATAAATAGGGAGGATGGGGTGGAGTTTAGCATCTTTGCCCTTGCCACTGGATGAACTTGTCCCGGCCTTGCTACTAGGTCTTGACTTAAGCTGGCCATACACCTTAAGGTGCCCACACACCTTGCAATAATCGTACGATAATTGCGGGAAATCCAGTGATTGTACGATTATCGCAAGGTGTGTGGAAGGCGTGCGACCGTTTCCACTGTACGGTCGCACGACTTTTATCTTGGGAACATGTTCGAAATTCCGCGGAGAATCGTACGATTGTCGGTGGGTGTGTGGCATGTTCGTAAGATAAATGCCGCACGGGCCGGTGTGCGCAAGCGCACACTGCCCGTTCAGCATTGCGCTCATCGGAAGCCCGCCCCTCAGCGGGGCGGGCTTGCGATTATCGCAAGTACCATCTGCCTGTCCAAGATGGGCAGATCGTACGTTTTTTTATTACCTTACAACCATCGCAAGACAAGAGTCTTGCGATGGTTGTAAGGTGTGTGCCCAGCCTTAGAATTTTAAAGGAGATCTTTTCCTGAAAGCAACATGGAGGCTGCCATTGCTTATTTCTCATTTTACAAGTGCTTATTACCTGCAGAGCATTGGTAGCCCTTGTTATTCTGCCTTGAAAGGTTTATTTTACACCGATACCCCCAGGGTCAGGTATAGCAACAGTTAGGTAAAGATACCGTTCCTTGATGTGACTGCAGTAAAATGGAATGTAGATGCAATGGGCCATATAACTTTTGCACTCCATTGTTGCTCTTTGCGCATTTGTTATCCTAGTTATGGTTTGTTATTGTTACACAATTCTTCAAAATGGACTCTCATTAACAAGTGTATTTATGTCACACATCATATAATTTTAAGGTTGATACTTTAATGATGAACTTCTCTTGGGAGACAAAACTGGGAGCTAGCAGTAATCATTTACCTAGGAGCAGAGTTATTTTAGCACCTCATTGAAACAAAACAGATGGAACAATTCATGAAGGTGCTAATGAGGACTGTGAACTTACTGTCAATCAAGCAATTAGCACTGTAGACTTCCTCAGACATTTAGTGAAGAGGTAATTACGAGCTTCACAGATAATTTTTATGAGGAACAAATGATGCATCTGTAGATTCCTGTTTAGCTTTGCAGATAATTGGTATGGGGCCAGCAAGCTGTACCAAGCACTGTGTATAAAGATGCTTATCTTTGTGCATCAGTCCAGTTCTTGCACAAGGACTGGAACCCAAAAACTGTCTAGCTTAATGCTCTCCAGCACACCTGACACTGCCCTGTACCTGCTCTGTTAAAAGACCTCCAGCCCTCTGGGGCATCATACCTAGGCACGTATGACAGAATGCCATCATGTGGTCTGTGGCATTGATGATTGCTTCCCAGTTTGGAGTGTGATTTACAGCCTTAAACCACAAACTAAATATAACCTAGAAAAATAGTTGGCGGTATTGGAAAATGATTGTTCAAGAAGGAAAACTGCCAGGGGCATCTATGAGAAATATTAGCTGTGCGTTTCCAAGAGTGAAAGGGGCCTTATTCATAGTTTTCGTGATCCCTGTTGAATAATTGCTTTATGAAGGCATTTTTGCTGCAGAATTTAAAGGGAGAAGACGAAGTAATGTTACCATTATAGTACTGAATTCAAACATTGTCATTAGGTTTCCATTCCACATTAAAACTATTAACCCTGTGATGATTTATAGTTCATCAGGTGCAAAAGAACCTAGGCTTTGCAATTTAAAATGAACATTTAAAGGAGAAGGTTACATTTTAAAAACTGTACTTCTTTCTTGATGTGATATGAGCTGGGGTAGGGGTTTAGGGTTCATGTGTCAGGTGGTATGGGGAGAGTGATGACCTCATTTGATATGAATCTTTGGCCTTGTGATTGAAGGTTTTAGAAGGAAAGCCTGTATGTTTCCTTTAGCAACCAGTCATTTTCTGTTCCGTGGGCAAGATACCCTTGTGATGGTGCCAGTAGGTCAAATGTTCTCATTTTGAGTTTACAGAAAAATGCCAGGGCATGACACGGTCATTTACCTTGTTGGGTTTCAGGGGAAGTGGCTTAGGCACACAGTTGTAGTTAGGCTTGCTGGAAGGTAACTGCAACATGCACACTCATTGAGATAATGTAAAGATACAGATTGTGCAACATAAGTAGCCATTTTTTATATATACTTTTATAGTTCCAGGATCCTTCAGTATTCTCATTTGGATAAATCTATTTGTTTTTACTTGTAGAGTTTTCCTCTTATTTTCATCAGTTGCTTAGTTTCCGTATGCTAGTTAAAATTTAATTGAGATCCAGCTGATTTTAGTGTTGCTAAAATCAGGCATTACAAAAGAACAGACTATGTGCATTTGTATGAAGCAAAAGGCCAATGTAGAGTGAATAATACAAATGTTCTAGCATGTTTAAAGTGTATCTCCAGGCAAAATCTCTAGTTTTAGATACAGGAAGAGGTAGATTCCGCCTCAATTTTTTTTTTAATGCAGTCTAGGTCCCTGGTGGGAGATTCACCTCTGTTTCTACTGAGGACCATTGTCACCAAGAGAATGTGAGGGGAAATCCAAAATTTTAGAGTTGCTTTCAATTGGTAGACCTGTTCCAGGGACAATTGCCTAAGAGGGGAATTCCCTTCAATTTAAGAGATTTTTCCTGTTCCCCAATAGTAAACCGACCTACCAGGTCTATTCAAAACTAAAACAAATAAAATGTTTTGGCCATTAATACGCTTTAATTTATTAAGGCAAGCATTCACATAGATTGCCTGGGCATAGTTGCATGGACAGGCATTTTGAGACTTTCACATTAAATAAAACTGTTATACCAATACAGGCAGGCCTACATACAATATAGGGACTTTAGGTTTGTACTTTATGTTGAATTTGTATGTAAGTCGGAACAGGTAAATTTTTTAAGTGCAACTCCAGCCAAAAACTATTTTTTTGGGATAGCATAGGGAAGGGTCACGTTTGTTTTGCTGTCTGTTCCTGTTGTTCAGAAGATTATAATATAATTTAAAACATGTTTTATTTAAAATGACACACCAAAAAAAGTGTTTTTTAATTTTTAATTTTATAACTTTTTTAATTTAACTTTTTTTTTTACATTTGTTTGTCTTTTTTATTTAATTTTTTAAAACTTTTATTTTTTCTATTTTAATGCTGGGAGCAATAGCCAGCCTGCTATTGGATATTTCAAATTGCAATAGCCAATAGCGGGCTGGCTATTGCATCTGCCCACTGCCTGCTGTCACTCAGCAGAGGAGGGGCCTGAAGGAGAAATTTCTCTATCAGGTCCTCCCATGCTGATTGACAGCAGGCAGTGGGCGGGTGCAATAGCCAGCTTGCTATTGGCTATTGCATTTTACAATATCTAATAGCAGGCTGGGTATGGCTCCCAGCCTGCAATGAAGAGGAGGCAGGGGGGTGGGCAGAGGAGCCGCGGCCGGACCAGGAGAGTGGAGGATCGGCCGGACCGGGGAAGCCAACAGATCGGCGGAAGAGGAGGCCGGGACATCAGCGGAGGTACGGGGGGCAGCGGAGGAATGCAGCGGTCTGTGTCCCTGCTGCCTTCGCCAACACAGGCGCGGAGAGCAGCGGGGATTTGAAGGGACAAAGGCCACTGCAGCCACGGTTCGTAAGTACGGATTGTCCGTAACCCGGGGACTGCCTGTATACCAATAAATCAGGTAATGCTGAGCCAGTGAGACATGATTTTTCTCTGCTGCATTTAGGTAAAACTGATGGGCTTTGCCACTCCTTTAGTCTGTGAACTGGACAGTGAAAGATTTAGCAGCAGACTGATGAGCTCATATCTGTCAATTTGCTCTCACCTTCTATCAGCATGCCCCTTGTTAGCACATGAGTACTCCAGCACCTTGGTTCTCAACTGATGGGTCGTGACCTAAAAGTGGGTCGCGACCCCATGTTCAGTGGGTCGCCACATGCTTTCCACTTTTCTAGGTGAGAGGCTCCTTAGCCTCCCCCTAGTGCCGCACTATCAGTTCTTGCGCAGAGCAACCATTCAAAATATGCTGCCCGGTGCTGAGTGTCAGCTTGAGGTGGGGTGGCCTAGAGCTATGGCCGAGAGGGAGCTCCATCCATAAGTGCATTCCCCCGCATCCCTCGCGTGTCCTGTACAAGTGCCTGGACTGGAGTGATGTCACATTCTGGCTCCTGGCACCTCTACAGGGTGCGCAAGGGAGCTGTACAAGTGGATGCACATATGGATGGACCTCCGTCACAGCACAGGCTGAGGATCCACTCCAGTTCTCGTAGGAAGATTTAAAAAATAAAAATAAACATTTTTTTGGAGGAGTGTGTATGTGTGAGAATGTGTCTGTGGTTGTGTGTGTCAGTCAGTGTTTCTGAGGGCCCATTCACACTAGTACAGTGCATTAATCGCAATTGCATCTACCGCGCATTGTGGTGTGGGAGGTGAAGTGAATTGCCAGTCATTTAAATGACACCCCAAATGCATCTATCACCCTCATCGGAACACATTGTACCGAAATGCTGTGCGTTCCATTGCAGTTCAACTTGGGTCACGACTTAATGACCAAGGACAAATGTGGGTCCTGAGGTTGCACAGGTTGAGAACCACTGCTCCAGCACAACCAATTGGCTCCCTGCACTGCTTCTTCTCCTACTCTGAGCTCTGCTGTACAGTGACAACAAGAGACTGATACCAAGTAAAATTTGGGTATTTACACTGCTTGCATTAGAGAATACATTTAATAATGGATTAATGATGACAGAGTTGAATTTATTTGTTATCTAGATCTGTCTGAAGCTCAGCTTTAAATTTCCCAGTGCTCATTTAAAAATAAAAACTGAAATCTCTTTTGCTGATGTTTTCAATCCATCCTGACCTCTTTTCCTTGTATTGTCTTCAGATATCATGCTGAATTATCATTTCAAATAAATGTATTGTAAGTATGTTTTCTTTATTCTAGTAAGGAAAACAATTATGACAAAATATATATTTTTGTCAGATATAAAATATTGCATATTTATATTTGAAGCTCCCTTGTAGGTAGCAGATGGAGCTTTAGGCTCCATTTATTGTTTCCAGGCTATCCTTTTCTTTGATGAAAAAAAGCCTCTTGCTTATGAGCTCAAAAGCTCAATCTGGAATTTATACACACACAACTGAAAGAAAGGAGTGACTCTTCTACTTGCCTGCCTTTTTCAGACACCCCCTGCAGAAGTTTTTATTCAGACAGGGCATAAAAGAAAACATCCTTCACCATAAGAAAGCCATTGCTTTCTGGAAATCCTTTGTCGTTTATTAAATGTTTATTTGTGAAGCAAACATTTTGATATACGTGGTAAAAGAAAAAAGAAGAAAACATAGTTTATAAAAGCAAAAACCTCAAAATAAAATTGGCTCAAAACCATAAATGCTTCCCCTACGTTCTGTCACCCTAAACATTGATTTTTTTAATGAATATATTACTGATTAACCTTTATAGAAACCTTTGGGCATCGTGTAGTATGTAAGTGGATTTGCCCTACTGGGGAACAAATCAAAATGAAAGTTTTACAGTACAAAAGGTGATTTCTTTTCTCGTTTAGCTTGAAACCTTTTTACAAAGCAATAATTCAGCTCTGCTGAGCATTTCTAGCCGGAAAGATAGCTGGCTTGTTTCATGGCAGACCTCAAGGTCTTTTGATATATTGGTGTGGGTCAGCTCTGGTGGTCAAGCGCACTTCTCAGAGCAGCAAATCTCTGGAGCTAAGTTTTGTTAGACTGCATTTTTGGGAAGCATAGCCGTTTGTTATTACTTCTGATGTAATTACTTCACCAAACGGTGTAATGATTGAATGCTTTACTGCCGTGGAGAATATGCCACACATTTTCCCTAGATATAGAATAAAAAAGAATAAACCATAAGTCAAATAGTGTGTTAGAAAACCTATACATTTATTGACATAAATATTTTTCAAAATGAAATTTTGCAGTGGAGGGGATCTTGTGATCTTTTGACTTGCTAATTGACTGTGACCTGTACAGACACCTGGCCAGCTGAATGAATTGACTGTAATGTTTTAGTTTAACATCCTACCAAAGAACGTCTTGCATGCTGTGAATGATTCACAGACTATAGGGTGTTCTGCGAATGGCCAGGGGTAGAGGGGGGGCGGATGAACAACACTAGCAATTACATGTATGAGGACTGCAGCTCCCACATCCGGAGAAGGCTGGAAGTGCAGTGGTGATTCAATGACTCCAAATGACAGATCCTCTTATTTTTAATTGTTATCCTGAAACACAAATGGATTAGGAAATATCAGTGTACAATGAGAGGCATATGTTTATATATTGTATAGCACATAACTTGCAAAACAATAGTGAATAAAAAATAAAAAAAACAGGGTCTCATGGTTTTAGCTGAAAGCAGTTTGAGCTGATTGCAGTTTGGACTTGACTCTAGATGTCTGTGTATACAGGTATCATATAAGTGCCAATTTTACTCTGAACAATGAAATATGTATAGTAAACGCTCCAAGATTGTGAAACCAGAGGAAGAAAACCTTGTTCTGCGATTAGGATTGGAAATTCCAGACCCTGCTTAGGACAATGGACCATTATCAGAGTCAACCACTTGTAGGAAATGCTTACTTATCAGTACAGGCCTCTTGAAAATTAGCAGTGCATTATCTGGTATGCATGGGCACCTAGGCACTCCTGTGCCTACAGACTAATAGCTGTATATCTGCAGTGTGAGATCATCTAAGGCAGTATTGCTTCTGACTGCTTACCCAGCACTCTGTAATATTCCCCCCCAAGTGGTCCTAGAGATTTGACACCAAAAGTGCTCGTTTTTGATTGCTCAGCGATCCTTTGTTTATTAAATCTTTATTCAATTTTTGACAACAAATTTTACAACCATTTCATACGAAGTTAACATTTATCCATTCATCCCATACCACCCCAACCCATCCTATCCCCCCTCCATCTCTCCCCTTTCCCCAATATAGACCTCTTCGGCCACTCTAAGGACAAGGCGCGGGACAGTGTTCTAGTGATCTGACCCCCACTCCCCCCCCTTCTACCCCTCCTTTTTCAAATCCCACCAGGGATTTTCTATGGGGTTCATGTCAGGTGACTGTGATGGCCACTGTAGAATCTTCCAGGCTTCTGCAACCAAGCCTTGGTGGAATTTGAGGTATGCTTAAGATCACTGTCCTGTTTGAAAGGTCCAATGATACCCAAGCTTCAGCTTCCTCACAGACGGCATGACATTTTCTACTGGGATTTCCTGATACTACAAAATACCTGCAGCAAGACTTGGTGTAGGGTTGCCACCATTTGTTCAAGTGAAACCCGAACACTCTAGCGCCGCGCACTTTTCTTTCTTTTGGAGAATATAGAGGCGAGAGCGAGGAGAGGCAGCCAGGGGATGGAGTAAGGAGACCAGCTATAGAGGACTACAAATCCCAGCAATACATTATACAACAATACAAAATTATATGAAGCTACATACTCTGTTGTTCCGGGGTGGCACCCTGATGTCTCCAGGGTCTCAGGTGGCTTGTGCAGGCTCTCACTGGGGCTGTGCGTGCTCTCAAATGGGCTGTGCGGGGTCTCAGGTGGGCGAAGCAGGCTTTCAGGAGTTCTGTGCAGGCTGTGCAGTGTCTCTTCAGGGGTCTGGAGACAGATAGGGTGATGTCAGGAAGACAGAGGAGGATATTCGCGGGCCGGCGTCTATTTGCAGTTGGCACGGCTCACAGGAAGATGCATCTTCAGGCGGACGCAGCTGCCATAGGAGAACTATGAGGTGAGTGAAAATCACTCAGCCTCATAGTTCGAGCCGAAGTGTGACAATGAGACTGTCACAGGTCGGCTCAATAGATCGGGAAGTGAGCGAACACATACCGTCGCTCGCTCAATTCTCAATCCTGTCCCTGCAGAGAGCCGTGACTGTCACTCACGGCTCCCTGCAAGGATTCCCCCCTCCCCTGTCCGATCCTCCAGCGCTGACTGGCAGAACGGACGGGGGAGGGGGCGGGTACAGCTGGTTCTGCCTCTAGATAGGCAGAGCCAGCTGTCAATCACGCAGCTGGGTGGATCCCGACAGTAATGTCGTGATCCGTCCCAGCTGCAGCGGTCTCAGTATACTGCGAGCTGTAGCTCGCGGTATACTGAGCTTTGGGTGGTGGGAGGACGCAAGTTTGTGTCCTCCCGTGACCCTTAGGAGAACTATGGGGAAAAGCACTGACCCCATAGTTCTCTTAAGTACCAGTACCGGCACTTAGTGTCTTGTGTCCGGGTGTCAGCCGGCCTGAAACCCGGACAGAAAACCCCAAAACTGGACTGTCCGGGTGAATCCCGGACAGGTGGCAACCCTAACTTGGTGGCAACAGGCACTGACAGGGTTATTCACTGAATGCAATGCTCTGCTGATGTAACCTTCCCGGGATGCAATGCTTGGGCACAGATTACAGTATTTGTGCCAAAGTGGACCAGGAATTGGAAAAATAGAAATTGTAAGTAAAATAAAAATGTTTGTTTAGGTAACGCATGTAAGATGATTTATTATCAACATGCAGAGCTGTATGCAGATGTGATTTTTAGTCAAAGAGGGTAAAGGTCCAACCTTATGGGAATGCTGACTGCCGCTTTAAACAAGCTGCTAGCAGGCTTCAGAAGGCTTTCAACAAGCTTGTGCTGGAGCATACTGAAGCCTGGAAGAAGCTTGTTTAAAGTGACATTGGGACTCCCATTAAGATCTGTTTTAAAAACTCCTAAAACTGAAGATAAATGATACTTGAAAAGCTTCAACAAAGCTGGTTGAAACACTGCTCTAAGTGCCCATTCACACTGAGCGGAAAATCCAGCGATTTCGCGCATTTTTGCTGCGAGATATCGGGAGAAGTCGCTGGCCAATGTTATTCAATGGAGCTGTTCTAATGTACAGCTCCATGTCGCCCGTCACTTGTCGCTTCAGCAGGACCCTTTTTCTCGCGGATGTCGGGCGATTTGTCTATTTTTTAATGCAGCAAGACGGTGAAGGTCGCGCGATCGTCGTTGGAATGCTGCGCCGAACAGTCGCACTATACTGGCCGCGCGGATCTGCTTGTAAGGTATGTCGCTTAGTGTGAATGATGCCTTATACAAGCTGTAGCCTGCATGAAGTAGACCGCATGCTACCTGGATACTGCAAGAAATTCTCAGTTCTGTACTGCAGAGATGATGTTTGGAAGCTGATTGGTTGCTAATGGTAATAAGACATTCTGTTTTTTTCTTTTCATAATGCTTCTCAAATTCCTTGGTGACCTAGAGAAAAATAAGGCAATCTGATTTCATACTTAATATTTTAGCACACCGCAATAGATCAGATTTATTGATCTGTGTGGTTTCCAAGCATGAGAGTTTATTAAATATGCGCTCCCGCTCTTCCAAAAGCATCATTCAAAGCTGTATATTAAATTACTGTCTGAGAACACAGTGCCGTCACCAACCACAGACTACAACTCTATACTGCAGATTATTTTCTAGTTGTTGACAAAACCTGGCCATTTCAAACCGAGAACGAATCTATAGCTTGGGCATCTACATCAAAAGTACAGCAAGACGGCAACAAACCCGTTTATTGTTTGTTTTCCGTGTATCTCTGGAGAAAGTAAAAGCTATTGTCATTCTACAGCTGTCCTGCCCACAGTTGTTGCTGAGCACTGGAACAGAGCCCCATTCTGTTGATGATTTCAGTCTTGAGTAACAATTGACAATTGTAGCGTATGATGTGGGTTGGAGACCTGGTGCTGCATCTCCCACAGGTCACGTAATGCCATGTCTGGTGATGGTCCCACGTAATGCATAATTACATGTATGTACACACCGTTACCATCTGCCCAAAAGATGGATCAGTACAGCCACAGTTTGATTTGCTGACGAGCAAAATGATAAAAGTAGAACTGCAGGCAGAGTATTTTTGGAAATGAAGAGTAAAGCTGGCCATACATTTGTTCAGCATGGTAGGCCGCAGTTAGCTAACAGATTTCTACCTAGCTCCTTTGCCAAAATCCAATTGAAAACCACTTTTGTTGAGCTGGGTGGTGCTGATTCAGCAGAAAAAGGCCAAGGTCTGTTCGGTGCATGGCCAGCTTAAGAGGTTTTATTTTTCCTGCTGTTTTGTTCTCTGTTTAAATTACACTGCATGCCCTCACTTCCTGTTCCAGAAACTGGTACAACTAGAACACAGCAGGGATGCAGACAGCAATATGTTTCTTAAAGGTTGAGCTCCAAGCAAACATCTAAATACAGAGATTAAATGATTTGTATTTAGGATTTGATCTGTCCATCCAGTTCTGAGAATTTCACAGCTCTGTCCACAGCATAGCTCTGTCTGGCTGTGGAGACCAGATTTTTATCTTCTGCACTTTAGTAACACTTGCAGATCACCTCCCCACTCCCACCCTGTGTCTGGACAGTATGAGTAGAAACATCACACTGATGAGCTGATCTGTCTGTTCTGTAACCTCCTCTAATCATGCTCCTTACACTTAAGCACAGCTGATTGTCTAATTGTGCTGCTTCTCCCCCACCCAGTCTGAGCTCTGCTGTACAGGGACAAAAACAATTCCTAATTGACTTATAGTAGCTGCAGGCACTGTGGAAACTTCCATCCTCAAATTCACAGCAAAGGCACTGAAGTCTTTTCTCTTCGCAGCTCAGCTCACTCTGCTCCCCTCTCCCAGCTGCCTAATCTTTAATTTGAACACAGAGCAGAGTTGACCTGGGAGAGAGGACAGGGTAACTGAGCTGCTAAGAGAAAGATCTGAAGGCCCTCGGTACTTCTGCTGTGAACTTTGAAGATTAATTGCTCTACACTGTATACAGCTACACAGGTCAGTGGAGACTTTCTTTAAAACTGAATGTCTATAGCCCGGGTACAGTTACACTTCAAGGATAATACAGAATTTTGGCAATTTAAGTGAGGAGTTATTAAATGGCATAATAAGGTCTAGTCATTGTATTGTTGGCAAGAATCATGTAAATAACAAAGTGTGTTTTATTCTCGTTTTAAAGGATAAAACAAAATGTGTGTTCAAATCTGCCTGTTTTTTTCTTTTAGTGCAGGAGCTGAAATGCTCCTGCACTATGAGATCTTTATGAAATCCTTTCACTGGGTCACCATACCGACTACATTCCGCAGAGCTTTTTTTCTTGGCTTGTTACCTGGGTTCTGGGGATTATTAGTTTGTGCACTTAGCAGATTCATTATCAGATTAAGTTCATTTATATTCCGCCGGTCATCCAAGGCATTGATTGGTAGTAGATGCTCCCAGTTACTAATAATTGAACTATCCCTAAATGCTGTCCTGGAGCAAGCTGCTTATCCAAAGACAAAAGTAGTAACTGCTGACATCTGCATCATGAATAGTTTCTCAAACCTAAGCTTTTTTTATATCGTTTTTTTTTTCTTATACAATTATAAAATCTTTGTCTTACAAATAAACCTTTAATACAAGGTGTACCAGTGGCACTGGTTTTGCAAAACATTCAGTGAGAGCGCAGCAATTTTTTGTCCTTGGCTATCTCTAATATGTGTTGCTGTGCGTTATTGCACAGGTCAGTGTAAATACATTAAGGCATCACATTCATTTTGAATAGGTTGCCAATGCAGAAACATGGATGAAAAAAACACACATGGCCCTTTTTTTTTTTTTTATTAAATGCAGTGCCCCACAATGCATAGCACAGTAAACTCCCCATTATCTGGCATTCAAGCAACCAGAACTGTTTTTTTTTTTTTTTGCCAGTTCCTTGATAGACATGTGCACACTAAAAAAGTTAATTGTTGCCATCTAAATTTATCTAGATGTTAACGAAATTCTCTGTTTACAACTTGCTGGGGCCGATGGCTAGATTCTGCAGCTGGCAGGTGTATGTAATCAACGTGCAGTGGGTGTGTGCATTAGCCAGCCTGCTATTTGGCTATGGCAATTTGAAATAGCCAGCAGATCAATGGGGCTGGGGGGGGCTGCACTTGAGAATTAATAGTAACTCTCAAGCAACCAGCCAACCAACCTGCCACCCCTAGCCGCACGTCCCTGAGCCCCACCATATATGTAGCATGGTTCCTTTTGGAAGTTTTACAGCACCAGCACTCAGGTGTGTTTCAGGTTAGACTCCGTGCAGAGTGTATGGACATTTATTCTATCTAGTCAGTATTTTGTATCCTTTTTCTTGAGCTGTAGCAGCTTTGGTAAGCTTATGTGTGGCAATAAAATCCTTTTAAATTTTTGCCTGCCTTAGTTTCCAGTTCCCGTTCCCACTGATCAACATAGTAGGGGGTAGCGCCCTTTTCTCAGACAATAAGAAACTATACCACAAAGAGATATTGTGAGAAAGGCCCTCCGAATACTGACAGACTTGTGCTAGGTCTGTTAAGGGGCCCCATTCTCTGGACTTCCCAACAGATATTACGAAGTTATGGCTGTCAATTTTAAGTGTACTTGACATTTTTCGACACATATATATATTTTTACTTTTCTTATTCAGTGTCTCTTTAAGAAAGAGAGAGATCAGTGTTGGCTGAATAGAGGCCGTAATAGCATAAAAGTGAATTAAGCTGCTGAGAACATTTTAATCGCTGCTGATTTTTATTTTTTTTTTATTTTAAAAAGGAACATTGTGTAGCTGGCATTAAGGTGGCTCATGTCCGATTCATTTTCTCTGGTGTGAAGTAATTAAAGACACAAATCTGCTGCTTGCTGAGATAAGTGATCTTCCTTTATATTCCTCATTACGTTATAGGAGGGGGCTGGAGGGATATGACTGATCATTTTAGATGGGCTGGAGGAATGGACGGCTGGAGGACCAGCGTTCCAGCACAATGTAGAGTAATGTCGTTCTGGCTTCCATCCAAGGCAGTGGAACGCTACGGAGACCTGTAATTTGCTTACCGATCTGCTTTGTTATAGGAGAACTTAAACCTTTCCAACAGTTTGTGAGCACTTAATCAGGATGTAATGATGCCAATTTTAAGTCGGTGGGGGAGGAGGAGAAGCTGTCTTATCTGCTAATAAAGGATGGAAACAAACCAGCAGCTACACAGCATCTATCGTTTCTGGCCATTTTAGAGCTGTGAAGTTAGTTTTAAATAAAGTTTAATAACACCGCTCATTTCAACTTATCCCAGCTACATTCAGCATCCAATGGATGAAATTAGGACATCTTGTCTGATCATTTTCAGTTTTTCAGATTTTTATGTCTGTTCACATTGGTTTTACAGAAGTTGTATGGGAAACTGCTTAGGATTATTGTAATGACCAGTTGCTGTTGGCCATCCTTTTAGCCCTCCTGCAGGCAGCAATGAATTGTAATCACCGTTCTGGACAAAGCTACTGGAAGACATTGCAACAATGAACTCTTGTAGGATCAGCTAATGTATAGTCTGTTCATTCTGAGTTTCTCAGTCAAATTACTTTGTATCCTAGCTCAGTGATGGCGAACCTTTTTGAGCCTGAGTGCCCAAACTGGATCACTAAACCAATTTACGTATCTCAAAGTGCCAACTCTTCAATTAGACCTGAATACTCTCAGGGGGGCTCTGCAGTTCTCAGGTGGTCTATAATGGCTTTTGGGTGGGTTCTGTGGTCCCTCATGTGGTATGTATGGGCTCTCTGGGGTACTGTGCAGCTCTCGGGTGACCTATAAGGGTTTTCAGGTGGGCTCTCAGGTGGTCTGTTTGGGCTCTCTGGGGGGGCTGTGTGGCTCTCCGTGGGCTGTGCGGGCTCTCAGGGGGGCTGTGTGGCTCTCGGGTGGTCTATAAGGGCTTTCAGGTGGTTTATATGGGCTCTCTGGGGGGCTGTGCGGCTCTCAGGATGCTGTATGGGCTCCCAGGGGGCCTGTGCAGCTCTTAGGGGCACTGTGTGGGCACTCAGGGGAGCTGTGCCGCAATCCTGGCCAGAGTGCGAATGAATGCAGATAGGAAACAGCTGCCAAAGGGCTGCAGGGGATCAGCAGCAAAGGGATGCAACAAGGCATAGCAAAAATTTGAAGACTAGAATTGTATTTAAAACAGTGCAAATTGTTTCACATACTGTAGACTTTGGTATACTAAATGTGCTGGTTTACAACCAACCCCCCCCCAGTACCTCTGCACGAGCGACATTATACCAGCTCTCTGCCCTTGTGTGTACGCCTGCACACAGGACATCCTACACCCCTTCCTTACTGTTGACTGATAGGACGCTTAGCGAATCCGCACACGCGGCTGTCGCCGCTCTGCCAATCGGGGCAGCCCGGGTTCTGCTTCTCCTCATCCTAGCTTGTTGTGGGCCGAGCGGTGGCTGTGCGCTGGGAATGATCGGTGCTGTGTGTCACTGCTATCGCTGCGTCCCTTTGGTAATGCGGACCTGGGCTTGCGTGCCAGCAGAGGGGGCCCCGCTGTCCTAGCTTCTCTACAACAGTAAGCAATGCAATTCAAAGAATATGCATATGCTATTCAATATAAATAGAATGTCAGTCCATTGAGGGGAACACTTGCTATTTATTAAACTTGATGCTCTTTCTAAAAATTATGTTTAACATAGAATTATTCGACTTTTTTTTAAGCAGGGGCTCCACTTGACTGATAAAGGTTCTTCTATTGGGGGAGGCTAAATATACTGGGGTGTTTGTAAATGGCTGCAGTGACTGATGATTACTGGTAACCAGCACTGCTAAATCGTAATTACTAGGAAGCGAGTGGATAACGTTTTGGTGATGCCACACAGGTTCTTATTAAAAGAATTATTACAAATGCCAGTGATGTTATTTTGTTTCTAGTAAAAAAAACAAAAAACATAGGGCAAGTTTTTTAACAATGGCAATAGTTTCTAATGAGAAGGTGAACTAATAATATAATAGACTTCATTCTTGATGAACAATTGTGCAATGTAATCTGTAGCAAATTTGGTCATCCTTAATGATGACTGATATGGATTGGGTGGCCCGTTGGCAGACATCCATGTTATATGTGGGATGGGCGACTTTTGAATAGGTAGTGTGCCGGTGATGGCCCTGGTTCCTAGTGAAAGGCCAGACTGAACTATTAAGTGATCTAATTGGAATGGAAGGATAGGGTAAACTTGTAGCTATTTACGAAATTCTGGTTATAGACTAGACTGAACTTTCAGATGTATGATTTAAATCCCGGTAAAAGATAGCAAGACTTTCAGCTATGCCACAAAATCCTAATAAAGGATGTGCTAGACTTTTAGCTATGTCACTGGGAGCTGATAAAAGGATAAACACACAGATGTGTATTTTTTCCTGGTAAAATGGATAGGCTAACATTTTTTTAGCAGTGCCAGTGGATCTTGGTGGAAGCTAGGTTGAATTTTCATTGTTTTTAAATTCTGGTGAAAGGTGAGACTGAATTTTCCGTGAGGAGAAATGATAGTGGGATATAGGTTGTATGTTTTAGTGATGTTTCAGGGGTAGGCACCCTGGAGACTCCAGCTGTTGTGGATCTACAAGTCACATAAGGCATTGTAAGACTGACTGCCATTAAGCATGACTTCTAAATGCATGATGGGATTTGTGGTTTTATCACAACTGAAGTGCTGAGGCTGTCTACCCCTGCTTTAAATAATGGGTGAGTTTTAGGTTTAGAATATGTGTAAAAATAAAAATATGAGCTAGGTGCTCACACCTGGTGCAGGACATGGTACTTAAAAATATCTTGAATAGACTGGTGAATAGACAATAAACCCATTTATAGGTAGTTTATTACTTGTGTGTCCTCCAATTTTGTGTTATCCTCTTATTTCTCACACATCCAGCTCTGTTCCAGTGTGGGAATGGTAAACATTGGGCAAGTGTTGGGTAGGCGTCACCTCTTTATAAGATAAACAGTTTAGGTAGGATGTGTGTCATGGGCTACTAGAGCAATAAACTCTTCTGTCAATATTGTTAAAGGACAATCTACATAAATGGATGAGTTGCAAGGAAAAGTTGCCAGTTTATACAATTATTACACAGTACTATATACTTTGCTAAAAGTTGGATTCTGTACGGGCTTGGACTAATAATCTGAAAAGTCTGGCACTTGCCCAGATGTCCTGGTTGGCTGTATCTGTGGGTTTGTGTGAGCTTCTTTGAGCTGATTAACTTTATTAGCTCTGCAATCACAAACAGCAGAACACCTCTGCAACCTATCTAACTTTCCTTTTAGCTTTAGTGTACCAAATCAAAAGTTTTTTTTATTTTTTTATTTATTATTACCACTGACAGGTTACATGCTTTCTTACACCAGTCAAAAAGGTGATGCGTGTCGGTCGCACAGTGATTGTTGGTTGCAGGCATATCTCCCACCATAAAATATCTTAAAGTGACGTTAAACCTTTGACTATTTTTTTTTGCATAGACGGCCCACATTTAAAGCATAGCCTTTGTTCTTTTTGTAAATGTTTTTAATTCCTCGTTCTCTAGTAGTTCCCCGCAGCTCTTTCCCCCTGCACGAGTGCCTTAATCAACGAAGCGGCTATTGTGGAGGCACCTGTGCGTGCTTGTCCCTGACTGCGCCCGTAGTAGCTGTGTGCGTCCATAGAGGCACACAGCCCTGCGGCAGGCCACGTCCCTCCTCCCTGCCTAACAGGCTGATTGATGGCTCCTCTGCCATCACTATCCTGCCCCGCAACCCAGAAGTTCGGAATGGAGGATCGCTTTGGGGACCAGCGGCACTGACAGGTAAGTGTGTGGGGGGGGAGGGGGCATGGAAAGGTACTGGCCATTTTTTACCTTAATGCGGAGAATGCATTAAAGGAGAACTATTAGGCGAGTGAAAATCACTCAGCCTCATAGTTCTAGCAGACCTGTGACAATGAAACTGTCACAGGTCGGCTCAATAGATCGGGAAGTGAGCAAACACATAACGTTGCTCGCTCACTTCTCGATCCTTTCCCTGCAGAGAGCCGTGACTGTCACTCACGGCTCCCTGCAGGGATTCCCGCCCTCCCCTGTCAGATCCTCCAGCGCTGACTGGTGGAACGGATGGGGGAGGGACGGGTACAGCTGGCTCTTCCTCTAGATAGGCAGAGCCAGCTGTCACTCACGCAGCTGGGTGGATCCAGACAGTAATGTCGGGATCTGTCCCGGCTGCGGTGTCTCAGTATACCGCGAGCTGTAGCTCGCGGTATACTAAGCTTTGGGTGATGGGAGGACGCTAGTTTGTGTCCTCCTGTTACCCTTAGGAGAACTATGGAGAAAAGCCCTGACCGCATAGTTCTCCTTTAAGGTAAAAAAATGCCCTGCCTTTAGTAATACTTTAAGGCAAAAGGTAGTTTGTTTTTGTATCTTTTTGGACAGAGAAGGGTGTGGCTAAAACCCAGCCAGTTGCTGCCATCTTTGTCCCATTGGGTGGATTTTTCCTCACTTCCTGCCTTATAAACACAATAGGAAGCACAAAGAATCTCTCCAAAGTGAAAGACAGTTGTCCCCAAAACACCAGCGTGTCCTTATTTGAAGGTTTCCTCTCTATCCCTGTTATTTTAGTAACAGATCTAGCTCTTTATGACCATGATCTCCAGGACAAATAGGCAGGGTAGATATCCCTAGCAGGGACACAGACAAAAATAAAAACCTTGCTGGACTTCTACCCCCACAGCACAGTTTGGCTTTAGCTTTAAAATCAGTATGTTTACGATGTATCCGTTTTTCCATAAAATCTTCATACACAAATTAATCTATACATGCCATACCTTTTGTTTTAACCAGCCTGTTTGAGTTTAACACTATGGATGACATGTTATTTATGTATTTGTTTTTATCCTTTTTTTTTAACTGCCTATAATTGAATCTAGGAAAATGTCCAACAGCTCTGGTGGTATCATCTGATCTACAATGGAGCAGCCTACATTGTATTCGTATATCACAGTGACCTATGTGAATGAAAGGCTTGCCCTTGTAGGTACTGTTCAGGGAAGACTCAGCTGGCTGCAGTTAATGTTGGTTTGTTTCAGTGAAAGCATTCCCTATTTTTTCATTGTGTTTGACTTATGGTTTTGATTAGACGTATGTTAATAATGAGCACAGTGAATACAGGGCTGTTGCTAATTAAACACAGCAAGAACACGGTTTAGTGCTAATGAATATAGTTGTCTTCATATAGTACATACAATAGAAGACTGACATAAAGGAGCCAAAATTTAAGCAAGAATAAGCATATTTTCTATGGGCAACCTTCTTCTTTTCCATTACACCTTGTTAACATCATAGACAATTGTAGCTGTGAGCAACCCAAGCGCTCGAACAGACTGCTACAATTCCATCAATGTCCTTAAATTCTTGCTTTATGTGCTCTTTCTGTCCCCTACACAACAGTTTTTAATTGTTCAATTTGATTTGAACTCTTTGCATGAGATTGTCATCCATGATCTAGGGAACACATTGCTGCCAGTGAGCATAGAACATATGCCCACCACACTGCTGGTAGCATATTGCACGCTGTTGATTAGCAGTGTAATGCTGTGCAGTATTCTCTGTAGTGGTCAGGCTTTTTTTACAGAAGCTGCTGTTTATTCTTAAAGATGGAAAGTATATTACTGCACATTGTCCTGTTAACTTGTCATGCTTCTGACATCAGCAAGCGAAATAAAAAATGGCTGGGGCATAACAGGACACCCTGCACAGGATTACACTGACTCATAAGGAGCTGCATTGGCTGGTGTGATGATAGACCTGACAGTAGTAGTCCATGATAAACCTAAACCATAGCAATCTGTGAACTGCAATGCAAGTAAATTTTTTCAGACACAATGGAGAACAATGCGTATTTGATGGCAGATTCCAACAGGTCAAGTGTTTTTTTTCACTCAGACTTATCTGCTGAAGTCATTTTTATTTTACATTCTCAGACATCTCAACTATCCTGGATGTTCTGGGAGTCTCCCAGGCACCTCCCTGACTTATTTCAGGTTGGGATCCCTGCATTCTGTTTAACTGAACTTAGCTACAGTGTAATGATTTGTTTGGTTAGTTGAACACATTGTTATTTTAAGCTAGTAAATATTTTATATATGGAAACTGCCGAGAACAAATCATGATCTAAAGTAAATTTACACAACAGTCAAAAGTAAAATTGTTGTATTTAAAGCTTCGGCCACAATTATAAATCTACTTTGTGTGCCCCCAATGATTTTTCAGACTCGGATATTACCTTACCTAAAAGTAGTAATAGCCTCGTCCCTGTGCTGCACACAGTTTGAGCACCAAACACTTCCACACGCTTAGTTGCTGGAAGTCTCCAGAGCCTCTTCCATCCTTTGGAACTCCCTACGCCAGTCTCTTCTGATATCTTCTGCTCTTTGTGTCTTCAGATGATTCCTGACTCATCTCTACAGAGTAGCCAATGCCACCTTTACCTAAAAACAGAACTTTTACATTTTCTATCAACTCATCCCCTTACCACTATTACCGTTTGTATAATTTGCTCCTAATGCTGGCCATACACTGCTCAAATTTTGTCCTGCTGACTCGGCCAGAATTCGAGCTGTGTGTGTCCCTGCTGGCACCAGTCCCTTAGGCAAAAGTTGATTTTTCAATTGACTTTTGTTAAAAGACCAGGGCTGAAATTTGTCACCTAAATAGTGACTACTGCATTCACTGTTGAGGTATTGTGACAGCTGCAGGTATTGGCTGTCATAATACAATAGCCCAGTAGGGACATTTCCCACATTTACGCCATTTACGTGGATGGGGGAATCCAAGCAGGGTTTTTTTTCTCTTTACCCTAACAAGAAAAAACACTTTTAGAGTATGGCCAGCCCAACCCTTATATCTTGAACTGTTTTGTAACTATACAGGTTCCCATTATTTTGTAAAGCATTGTGCAAACTGCTTGCATTACATACATCTTGTATTATAATAACAATGATGATCCAATTTGACTTTTCCATGAAATTTCTGAAATAGTCATAGTAAAAGCTAAAGACCCAGGTGTGCCCTACAAATGTCTTCTATCACTCTGCTATTGCTAATAGTAGAATACATTTTACTTTAATTCAGGTCAAATGTTTCATGGAGAAAGGACAAGAAAAGGACATTGTAAGCTCATAATAGAAACAGATTGAGAAAGTTATTAAGATTCTCATTTGGAAGTGGAGGATCCACACAGATTCTCATTATGCTGTTCTTAGATTAGATGGATTTTTCTTCCTTGTGGAAATCAATGGCCTAGATCTATTCACATCTTTGCCCATCAGAAATATTAAGCATTGTGATCATGCAGTATATAGTGAGTGTTACATTTTTATATGAATTCCTCCAGACCCCATGTGTAAAACTGCCTATCATTTCTGACATCTCCTTCTAAAAATGCTAATTGCCTGGTACTGACCTCCTTGCTTGTATGCAAACATAGGTATTGGGACACATTAGAAAAGTACAGTACGTATTTAAAGAGTTTTTATTTTAATATGGATGTTTATGATCTGCATACTTGAGTATTATTGCTAGAAGCTTGGGTACATCCGTGAATGGGGCCCATTGCACGAGTCTCGCGAATTCCTCCATGAGACTCATGCAATCTGCTGCAGGTGGGAGGTGCTGTACAATATTGCGATCATCCACAAGTGATCACTGCATGTTTGATTACATGCGCACAGGCTGCAGGCAGTGGCAGCTGTCATTTTATTATTCAACGTAGATTGCATGAGTTTCACAGCGGAATTCGTGAGACTTATGCAATGGGCTCCATTCGCAAGTGTGAACAATCAAGTAACTAGCATTTTTCAGAAGGTCAGCATTTGCAGTGCCTGCATTAAGGTGCATTAAGGTGCCCTTACAATTATCTGCAGATTTTCTGTGGTCAGATGGAAAAAGTGCAACAGATTGGCCCAGGTGGAGATTACTCCATTCACACAGTTAAGTGTAGATGGAGGAATCTGTTGCACCATCTGCAGATAATTGTAAGGTGTATGGTCAGCTTTACTCTAATGATAGGTTTATTTAAATAGGCACATGGGTTAAGGGAAACATAAATTGGTTTCTTGAAGTGCCATGATCTTGGTTTGATCTTGGCTCAGAACTATGTGCATTTGGCACTTATACCTTTTGTCATTCAATAAGGTAAGTACAGCTTTATAGTGTAATCGATTAGTTTAATAAAACATTTGAAATGCTGAATTCTTGACAAATATAAAAAGCACAAATTGTTGCAGCTCTGTAATTCTTAATGCATTGTGAAATACAGTATACAGTACTTAAATTTTATCTGATATTAGACACTTGCAGTCCCTGTATAACAGGGCTGGAATGTGAGAGGAAGCAGTAGCACAAAGAGCCAATCAGTTCATGTGCTAACAGGGCATACTGTATGTAAAGGATTGGTAAATGGTTGCTGGTAGCATACCTGTATTGAATGTTAGGAGCCTGCAGTGGTGTATTTAGGTTTTGTACTGCCCTAGGTAAGACTAAACTCGGGCACCACCCAATCTTAATTTGCTCCACCCCTTCCTGTTTGACATTTTGCATAACCTGTCAGCCTCTGAATACACCATACACACTGTATCCAGCTTCTGACAGGTTGCACTATTAGTGGCGCAGGGAAGCCGCGGTCTGTGGTAGGCTCTGCAGGGTTTCAGGTGGGCTCAGCAGGTCTCAGCCTGAGACCCTGCACAGTCCACCTGAGACCCCGCAGAGCCCACTATAGATTATGCACAGCCCATCACAGACCCCATACAGCCAACCTGAGACTCTGCAAAGCCCACCGCAGATCCAGACCAGCCCACCATAGATCATACACAGCCAACCTAAGACCTTGCATAGTCCACCACAGACCCCGCACAGCCCACAACAGATCCTGCACAACCCACCTGAGATCTCATCCTAATGAGCTGGGCCACGCTACCTTGGGATGACAGTATCGGTATTCGGTATCGGCGAGTACCGGGAAAAAATATCAGTACTCGATGCCAAATAACCGGTATAGGTGCATCCATAGTTCAAAGTTTGATATAAACAACAGACATCTTAAAAGTCCCACTTGATTTTAGATTCTGAAAGAAATCCAGCTGCAACTGAATATTATAACAATACTTAGGAAGGCCTAAAACTTCTTAAATTCATTTCAACCCCACACCCACATCTTAAAAATGGGATTGCTCAGCTAGCCCATATTATTGAAGAAAATCCTAAACTTAAAGTGACACCTTAAAAATGCATTAATTGACCTTTTATTAACAAAAATGTACCTTATTTGTGTATCACTCAGTTGTAGTTCCTCAAATCACCTCTGAATTGGTGCTGGCACTGCCCTTCCTTCTGGAGGGTGACTACTTTTGTTCCCCATGGTCCCTGCGTGTGCTGTAAAGTAGCCACCGCTCCAACCTTGCTCCCATGATGAACTACAATCTCACATTAGTTCACTAATTTGTGTTGAGATTGTAGTCCATCACAGGAGCAAGCTTGGAGCAGTGGCTACTTTACAACACACACAGGTCAGCTTGACACAGAAACAAGCCTTTGATTAGGTGTAATGGGTGTATTTTGGAGGGAGCACTGTCCTACATTTGCTTAGGAGAGATTCTAAGGAACGGAATCTAGTTGTAAAAAACATTATCTACCTCTGTATTGGCTAATGGAATTGGCTACTATGCCAAATATTGAATAGTACCCACAGGACTGTTGGACCACCTTTGTATCTTAGCAAAGGAGGACTGTTAGCAGGGATCAGCAAAATAACACCACTGTACAAAGGTAAATGTAATTTGCACAATACATCTCATCCTTCCTACACCCCCTTGATATTTTTGTTCTTGGGTGGAGTTAGCCTCATAATGTTTTGCCTCTGTAGAAGCTTTATTTTTCAGAGTTACACTAAATTTTTATGGCTCTTTATGCACTGGAATTTGCAAGAGAACAATTAACTTCCTTAGTCCACTGTAAAAACCAACACTCGTCCATACAAGCCACCAGGGGATTACCTTGTGTGAGAAAAGTCCTGCGGTTACAAGAACCGGATGAGAGTCTGCTATTTATTCCCTGAGTGCATATCAAAAATTAGGTCAACTACTAGGTCAAAAAAATGAAGCACTTTCAGAAGCAGTTTGAATTAATGGGATTGTTTTTAGCTTAATAACCAGTTTTTAAACATGAGGGAAAAACAGAGCCCTATTATCCTGTGCCTTATTTATTTCAGAGATGGCTGCTGCGGTATTGTGAATACTGTAAATGATGGAACAGATCACGGGAAATAATGTCTGTTTTTTTTGCTATTAACTGTATGACATGGCACAATATGTTTAAAGGAAACCTATATCTAGGAATATATAGACTACCACTGCTGTCATGCTACTTGAGTTACTAACCCAGAAAAAGCATGCAGATTAGTTGTGCTTCACCCTGACTTTGTTTGCTGCATGCTGTCAGATTACTCGGAAAGTATTGCAGCCATGCAAATAGCAATTTTAGGAGCTCAGCAATGGCCATCTGAATGTTTCTCCAAATACAGGTTTCCCATTAAAGCCCAACTTTGGGCTCCACCCCCCTCGCTCACCCCTTTTTACTTTTGTCCCCACTTTGTTTTTTATGCTATTTTGTATATCTATCTATCTATCTATCTATCTATCTATCTATCTATCTATCTATCTATCTATCTATCTATCTATCTATCTATCTATCTATCTATCTATCTATTTGCCTTTTCTAAGGTTTTTGAGGCCGGCCATGTGACATTGCAGCATCCTGTACCTTGTTCCCCTCTTTTTGGGATGGGGTGGTCCTTAATGATGCGGAGAGCGGCAGTGAATAAGGGGCGCCCTGATGACACCCCCTGCATATTGTTGTGTAAATATATGGGAAGGTAACTGAGGTTTTTATGTGTATTATTATTATTATTATTATTATACAGGATTTATATAGCAACAGCAGTTTTCGCAGCGTTTTACAGTATAAGTAAAACATTACAGTTCCAATACAAATCAAGACAAGATGGTAAGGAGGGCCCTGCCCGCGAGAGCTCAGCTGAACATTGATGTTTACAGACTAGTCATTTGACTGTATTTAACCTTGTTCATTGTTATAATAGTAGCACTAAGGCTATAATAATATTACTTAGTATTTATTAATGTCTGTTACAAACTGTGTCAATCCTGGAACATTCACAACTAATCTGCTGCAGTGTTTCCTTCTAATAAGACGTGCTGCCTTTAAACTGTACAGTTTCTGTGAAATCACAGTTCAATTCACTGCTGTCCGTTTACATTCTAGTGGATTACAGGGGTAATGAAAAATAAAGTCCTCATTAATTCAGACCATTGCAAGGTGTTTACATTATCATAATTGTTTCGTCCCGCTGCTATAAATCTAAATATACCTTCCACTGCTGTCTGCACACTTGTGCGGTTGCTGATGTATTTCTGTATTGACTGTGTTCAGAAATATCTTTAATATCTTTATTACCACTCCATGCAAAGGAACAGGCTAATACGCTTACAAAATACATGATCACTTCTGCAACAGACCATATGCGCACATGGTTTTTCTAGGAATGTTTGTAGTCTCGTGAAGATCTAGACAACCTGAAGCTATTTATAGTGATTATGTGTACATTTTGTTTTATTTACTATGGTCAGGACTAAAAAATATATTTATTTGAGGAATATGAAATATTTGATTTTTTTTTTTCATATCCATCCACGATTTAAAGTGCTCAGCCTCTTTCAATGTGTTTTGCAGTTTTTCCTTTTCTGCCTGTTTTTTCAGTTCAATAGCTCAAGCGGACATTTGAGTCAGAGCAGCAACAAGTTCTGCTTTGCTCTCCAAATTCTTTGTTCGGTGATAAATGTTTATTTGCAAAACAAACCTTGTGTGTGTACAGTATAATTATTATATTACATCACCTTGCAGGATCTGATGGGGTCATTTTCTCTGATACTCAAGTGTTACCACAATGTAGGAATGGTTCTATCATTGCCTGCAATGCGTATGAATATGTGCACTTCATTTTTATGTACATGCAAAGTGGTAGAAAGTTCTCTAGGTGATTGGATCATGCTACCATGTGTACATAACTTTGATTTGGAAGTGAGTTTAACTCTTACGTAAGGTAGCTGCTGGTAAGGTATTTAACTTTCCCAAGTGAATTATGTATTGGTCTAACGCCACCCAAAATGTATTAGTATTTTATCTGCAGTGAGGTAGGGTTTGATGATCTCACCCTGCTCAAGCATGACGGTGACAACCAGGGCTCTTTGTGAGCTCAACACCTGGGTCTTCTCTCTTCAGTGCATTCTCCATTATATTCCTATGGAGTAAACGCTAGGGAGCCCATAACCCTGTATAGCTGGTGTCACTGACCTTCCCTGTACGTTCTTCATGGAAATTTAGCACATGTACTACAAAGATCTGAGTCACAAAGTTCAACTTACAGCAGAGTTGCCATAATACTAGTGATTGAGATTTCAAAGAACTCTCTTTACATTTTTTGGCCCTGAATCCTACATGTAAATAGCAATGACAAAACCAGGAGGATCAACACCTCAAAGTTTGGTACATTAGTGTGGGTTTACCCTTTCATTTTTTTATCTGGCTGACTGGCTCCATCAGCCAGGTCTGCAGTTAAAGCAGAACTAAAGTAAAAAACTTGTCTATAGGTCCGCTGCCTTAGAATGCCACCTAGTAACTAAATTAACGTCTCTTCTCCTTTGTAAAATATAAATGGTTCTTACTATAGGGGTCAATGCTGTTTGCTTGGAGGCGATTTTCTCCTGTAAGCAGTGCAGCTTCTAGCTCGTAATCATTCATAAAGATTAGATTACTGAGTCAGCAGATGTGCTGAATCCATGAACCATCTTGTATCCCCTGGTCACACCGTGGCAACTGGCAGCCAGTATAAAGAGCAGTGCTGTTTGCCCTCCGGCTACATGTCTGTGGAGGTTGTTGCTTAGTAACCATAATCATGTGAGCCAGTGGTAGGTGAACATTGAACTGCATCCCTCCACTGATTACAGAAACACGTACACATCCATTCTGTCCATACACTTACAGAAAATATTTTTTATAGGAAGGAATGATAAACACTATTTATTCATTAGGCTATTTTACTGACCCGTTTTCTGATGACCGCTGTATATTTACAGCACTAAGGAGTATTGGAAATAGATGATTATTTTGTAGGCTTCATTTCATTTGTCTTAAAATAAACTAATTGTTCTTTTTGAGGTTAGAAAACCTTCTGCAGACATGCACATGGGATATACAACTTTTGATCTATTTGTTGGTACCCTTCCACACATAAAGAACCCACATTTTGTCCAAAATAACTTGAAACTGACAAAAGTAATTAGCCTGCATCATTGTGTACTCCACAATTAATAAAATATTGACATTTGACAGAATATTTCAAATAATAAAACAAATTAAAATGTAATGGACAAAATTGATGGGACCTGTAACCTAATATTTTGTTCCACAACGTTTGGAGGGAGTCACTGCAAACAAACATTTTTCTGTAGCTCTCAGTGAGAATCCTGAACCTGCCAACAGGTACTTTGGCCCATTTGTACTGAGTGAACCTCTCCAGATGTCTGCTTTGAATTATGCCTTCTCCAGACTTCATATTTCAGCTCTTTCCATAGATATTCAATATGACTCGGATCAGGGCTCATAGAAGGCCACTTCTGAATATTCAAATTTTTGTTCTTGGCCATTTTGGGTGCTTTAGGCTGTATGTTTGGGTCATATCCTGTTGGCGTACCCATGACCTGCTTCTAGATCATTCTGACACAGAGTGGTACGTTTTACTCTGGATGCCTTGATAGCCTTGAGATTTTATTGTGCTCTGCACTTATTCTAGGCACCCCATGCCAGACACAGATAATTTAGAGAATTCTAATTTTACAGCCAAATTGGGATAACACCTATTTTGTATTTGTTACATGTTCCCATTTGCATGGCATAAGACAAAAAAATGCTTCCTGCAGTTTAAATTGCTTTTACTTGGGTTAGGGTTTTCTGGCTTAGATTTCAACTTCTCCTTCTTTTGTAATGTTAAGAGGGGGTGTGAGGGGTTACATACAATGGCTTCTCCATTGTAACGTAATGAAGTTAATGAGAGAAACCCAATCCTCAAATTTCAGTCCTAAGTCTTTCTATAAGGATAGATCACTTGAATGTGCTCAGAAAAACCAGGAATTAGCCATGTTGTGATACTAATTACAGAAAACAGTTAAATTAAAATATCACTGGGATCCAATTATTTATAATCCTTCCTAGAGGTACCAACAAACCTGGCCAGGCCATTTTGTATAATCGTTGTAGAATAAGCAACAGTTGTTTCTTTTCACACATGCATACCATTTTTGTATGACCTGCCAAAGGCATGCAGGTATACGTGTGACAATTGTCTTTGGTTTCAACACTTTTCAAGAGAAATTAAGTATTATTTCAGTGAGCTGTAAGAGTGCCAACAAATTTGTCTATTTATATCTAGGATCACCAAAGCCTTAGGAGCTCTGCAGAGCTTGACCCCATACCAAATTTCCAATGGTCAGTGAGACTGTCTATGATCGAGATGGACCTGTAGTGAGGTGTTGATGAAGGCAGGGCCAAGCACAGCTTGAGGAATCACATTTATGTCTGCATATTTATACAGCTGTTAAGATTCAGGAAAAAGTCTGGGATGCATAGGACTTCACACAGAGCATTGGGGATAGTTTACAAAATTGGGGGGAGGTTCCTGCAGATATTGGGAGCAATGGCAGCTATGTATTTTTCATAATGCACATGTCCAAATTTACAAATCACTTAATATAATTTTTTTTAAAGTAAAACCTATCTTTCTCTTGCCATTGATTGGAAACCAAAGTGTGCAATCGAAAGCCTAGGCAGCCTCATTTTCTAGCAGTGAGCAGCATGGGTGTTATATGTCACAGTCATTAGGGTCTATCGTTTTTTTTTCTGTCGGACTGACGCTGTCAGGTAGACTAGCAGTGATGTACGAGGATCAACAAGGAATAACCAGGAAGTAGAAACACATTTTTTAAAATGTAAACACACCTTGGTGAAATTGTGTACATTAAACTAAAGTCTTTTTATATGTTCCTTAAAAAAAATAAAACTATAGGTTTATTGTAAATTACTTTCGATATTTGTCTTTAGAAATCTGAAGACAAAATGCCTTACTTAATTATCCATAGGAAATGTTGATGTTTATGACCATTCCCTTCCATCATTCTAACATACCGAGGTCAGCTGAGATGTATCTGGATGCCATTATCCAAGTGCAGGTCCAAGGTTGCAGTAAGGGGTGCAAGCTGTTTCCTACTAATTCACCTTTTATCTCCTTGCAACTTCTTTAGATTGGCATTAAAACCTGGCAGGGGACTGGGCTCTATCCCATTCCACCTAAAATTGAATATTACATTTTAGTGATAACTCTAAAAGTACTGAAAATGCAGTTTAATGAAATAAATGTTCTTCATATACAAAACTGTATTTGTAGTGATTTTTATGTGTAAGTCATTGGATATATTTTTATGAAATCCACACGATTTATTGAAAATGACGCTAATTGTTAATTGTATTCTTTTTGTAGAAGCAAATTGCTTGTGTACTCGTGATATAATTTGGTTTCTCTTTGTATAGAATTGTACATAAATGCATAGTACTGTACAGTTATAGGACTGCTCATGTTGTCCTTTATAATGTTACTGAAGGGAAATAACGTAAGGAAATTGGTGATCAAGTCTTCTGCTCTGTTGAAGTCTTCTGCGTGATTTGTGGTTAATCCTTTCTCTAGGAGTGTGTGTGTGTGTGTTCGATCTGCAAAGCCTAACTGTAAACACGTGATGTGTTCTTTTCCACAGAACTTTCTGATGCCAAGCGATTTACTGATAAAGTGAAGAATTACACCACGTTACTGCTGGAGGATGAAAATGGAATTATCTTTGTCGGAGCGAGAGGAGCCATCTTTTCTCTAAACGCAACAGACATTTCTCACAGATCCCGCAGAACTGTAAGTTAGATTGTCTTCTGTTTGATCTTCTGCAGAACAGAACAAAAGGGTTTGTCTTCTTTAGTGGGTGGGTTTAATGGGTAGTAGTATGTCCATACACAGTGTAGTAGGACCATTAATTCCTCTGTGCACAGGCTCACAGTTTGAGGAATGGGCTACATTATGGAGAAGGATATGGGCTAGACCAGGGCTTAAAATTTCAAGTCTAGACCTACTAGCCAGGCAAAAACCTTACTTTCCACCAGTTGCCCCACCAAACCTTGCCCAGGTCCGCCTCCAACCCCACCCCAGGCCCGTCCCCAGCCACGCCCCCTGAAAGCAATACGTTTAAGCAATAGTGAATTAAGCCGTGTTAAGTGTTAAGCAGTGTTAAGTGAATTCTTTAAGCAGTTTTTGGCAATAAGTAGTTAGTACTTCTTCAGCACATGGGTTCCTATGCATAGTCAGCTACCAATTTTATTGAAAATATATTTTATTATCTTAAATGAAATTTGTAGCTGACTGTGCATAGGTGTGCTGTGCTTTGTTTTGTTTTTGTTTACTTTTGAAATATTTAGGCCCCAGAGAGCAGCACAAAAATGGCGTTGTTGTTTTTTTTTAACGTTGTGTGTTTTTTTTAAAACTCTTTTTGAAATAATTTTGCCCCCAGAGCTGGCCGGGGACAGGCTTTTCTACTCAAGCTGTGGCTGCTTTAGAAAGAAACTTGACTGTGAGACATTTAACACCTTTTATTTTAAAGCACCACATATGTATTTATCAGTTTTCAACTGAGGGATTAATTGGGCTTTATTTGGAAAAGCCATGTGTTTTGAATGCAAAGGTCTGGATGATCCTGTAAGGTATACTCAGTGACTTAAAAGAAAAAGAAAGTAACAGTGTGTAGTCAAGAGAAGGGGCGTCAGTGACAGTTCCCTGTGGCCAGAACTGGCACTGGTTAATTTTCATTTAAAACAAACAAAATGAGAAAGATAGGCACAGTAGGGCAGTTTGTTTTTAAATGACTAGAAGCCTTAAGCAGGTTGGTGACTCACCAGCACAAATAGTTGTGTCAGTACTATTGTCAGCAAGATATTTAATGTTTGACAGCAGTAATGACATATTTGATCTTTGACCCAAACATGTTAGTGACTAAGCCAGTGATCTTCAGACACTCCTTGTGTCCTCAGGGCAGATGAAAAGACAGCTCTGGATTTTTTGTGCCAAGTCACACAACATGTCAGGTGACTCATGCCACCACAGTCCATTTGGTTGCTCTTGCATTGGTTGCTTCATCTGTACAGAACTCTCACAGTATGAATTAGTACAATGTTCTTGAAATCATTTGCTACAAGACAATATTTTAACAGATAATAAACTGTTTACAGCGTGACTTAGCATGGAGTTAAGTAAGAAGACACCTGACGCTGACTCGAGTATAAGCTGAGGGGGGGCACTCTTCAGCCAAAAAAATGGGCTGAAAATCTCGGCTTCTACTTGAGTATATACGGTACTTAGTTTATAGATACCAGGAAATGACACCAGGCTGTGCAAAACAAAGGGATAAACATGCACTAGTTATTTTTTAAAAGTTTGTTGTATTGCTTTCTAATTTGCTACATGTGAAGATTCAATCGGGGACATTTTTCAAAACTGAAGCAGTCAGAATCTGGAGCAGTTGCCCGGAGCAAGCAATCAGCTTCTATCATCAATTTGTTCAGTTAAGCTTTAAAATGAGAGATAGAAGTTGATTGGTTACCATTGGCAACAGCTCCAGTTTTTCTAATAAATTCCGCCAAGTGTGTGTGGTTCTAAAAGGAAATCTATAAGACCCCATTCACACTGAGCGATTTGTAGCGTGATTTCAGCTCAAAAATCGCTCAAATATCAGCTCAATGTAGCTTGTCCAATGCATTTCAAAGGAGCTGTTCACATCTCACAGCGCAATGTCGCCTGTAGCTTGTGGCTCAAGCTTGTGGCTTGAACATTACCTATTTTTCGTCGGATTTCGTACGATTTGGCCCAATAGACTTCAATGGTGTAGCTCAATGTCGCACGACAGAAGTGTCACTTTTGCACAGAAATATAAGCAGGAACATAAGCAGGAGACAGGAAGAGGAATTATGTCACACCAAGACCTCTTAGCAGCAGCTACGAAGTCCATGCCAAAAGTAGAGCTACGTAGTGTGACAATATGTGCACTGTAGCTCAACGTCTCTGTCGCTCAGCTCAAATCAGTGCTGAAAAAGCGCTTTTTCTGATGTAGCTCAGTGTGAATGGGGTCTGATGGTTTGGGGTCAATTTGTTTTTCCAAGCTATATATTTTTAAACTATTATTGTGTGTCCGTGTTTTACTGTATTTTTACACTATTTGGTTTATTAACAAACATTTCATATGTGACAAAGGAATCCCAGAGCACTGTAGGTTAGAGACTGCACATTAAATCCTGCATGCATTGGGCTTGCTTTGTATGATTGGGACCTCAGACTGAGGCATCCACACTCCAGCAGGGAAAAAGTAATATCTCTGTCTTATTTACTTTACTGTGTACATTTTAGCTTGAGCTAATGAGTTTGCTAAACAATGTTTTTTAGGATTTTTTTTTAACAAAGCAGAGAAAATGATAGAGGAAAATATGAAAAGGAGACCTATACTTGCTGATTGCATAAATGACTACCTAATATTTCTATGCAATGTTTCGAAATTAAATTGCTAAAGCATACGTCACTCTGAACAGCAGAAGCCCTTGTACCGCATTCATTTTATGAGTAGGGCTACAGAATGCTTCAATAGGGCACCCTAATGTTGAAAGTTCTTTAAACCATCAATTAGACAGTCTTAGACATGTCAGTCAGGTGACAACAAACACATGGCTGTATTAAAGCCAATTAAAGCAGAGTAGAGGAATCCCAAGTACTGTATAACCATTTGTTTGCTCTTTTTGATGATCTTCATAAATAAACTTAGAAGCAGTTCCTGGGTAGCTGTCTGTCTCAAAGTTTCAACTGGAATGTGTTTTAATTTTATGTCAATGGCCTCTTGCCTATAGTATATTTTCTAATGACAACCTAATGTAACAGTACTTTCAAATTAAAGTAAGTGAAATTTCACTTTTATTACTTTTTTTTTTCTTTTCTGCCAAGAGTTTTGTATATTCTTCCTTTTTTTTGCATCCATTATTATTCTTTTTTTCTATTTTCTTTTTGCAAAAAAGAAGCTACAAAGCAGAGTCTTTTGGGCATAACCCAGACTTTGAAGAACACATTAAACTCACAGTAATGACGACTGAATCCAGTTGCACTACAAAATTCAAATGCTGGCATGGTAGGGAAGCATGGGACCTAATTGGAAAAAAAATACAACAATTGAACTATTGCATAGTTGTGGTGTATGAACCCTTTGTGATAAAACCCCATCATGACCAAGGTCAATTCTCTCCATTGAGTTAACGAAGGAAAGATTGGGTATATATTACAGTGTATTACTGCGCATTGTCATGCACTGCAGCGCATGTGCCTTTCAAAATAAACAAACCTACAACCCCAATTCCAAAAAAGTTGGGACGCTGTGTAAATTCTACATAAAAAAAGAATGCAATGATTTGCAAATCTCATAAACCCATATGTTATTTACAATAGATAATAGAAAACATATCACATGTTTAAACTTAGAAATGGACCATGGAGCTGGCACAGTAAGTGGTACTAACAAGAAAAAGCTGGAAGAACATTTTGCAACGAATTAAGTGAATTGGCAACAGGTCAGTAACATGATTGCGTATAAAAAGAGCATCTTAGAGAGTTAGAGGGTCTCAGAAGTAAAGAGGGGCAGAGATTCACCAATTTGCGTCTAAAAATTGTTGGACCAATTTCAGAATAATGTTTCTCAATGTAAAATTGCAAAGACTTTAAATATATAATCTTCTACAGTACATAAGGTAATCAAAAGATTCAGAGAATCTGAAAAAATCTCTGTGCGCAAAGGTCAAGGCTGAAATGCAATACTGAATGCCCTTTGATCTTCGGTCCCTCAGACGGCACTGCATTTAAAACAGGCATGATTCTGTGATGGACATCACTGCTTGATCTCAGGAATACTTTGAAAAATCACTGTCTGTGGACACAGTTTGCTGTGCCATTCAAAGAAGCCGGGTGCCGTGTAATGACTCTCCTGCCTGGATAATCAGTAAGCCACGTGATGAGTCATTACCCACCCCCCAGCTTTCTGATTAGCCAGAAAGCTGGCTCCATGCTTCCTCTTCACCTTGTGTTTACACGGCGCCAGGGCTTCCTTAATAGGACTTCCAGTATCAGTTAGACATGTGCGATTCGTTTCGTTACGTAATTTTCCTGAAATTCGTAAATTCGGAAGCGCCCGAAATCCGAATTGCAGTTTCCGAATTATATCCGAAATACGAAATTCCGTTTCGGATCTGAATTTCTATGAAACAGGAACTAATATTACCCCTGTAAATTAGGTTGAACAACATGACAAGATTTTTTTTTTAATCCGAAATACGGATCCGCTGCTGCTGAGGGTTGCATTACAATACACAGGCAGGAAATACGAAATTCCGTTGACGGAATTTCGTTCCGTTACGAACATTCGTTATATTGAAGTTAAAAAGCAAAGCACATTTGTTAATATATTGGCGTTGATGGTAGTTTTTTTTTTATCCGAAATGCGAAATTCGGATCCGGAATCCGTATTTCGTTTGGTTTGGTTGACCAATCAGAGGTTTACTTTTCTCTTCTGCTGCTGATAGTTGCATTACAATACAGGCAGGAAATACGAAATTCCGTTGACGTATTTTCGTTCCGTTACGAACATTCGTTATATTGAAGTTAAAAAGCAAAGTACATTTATTTAGGAGTTGATGGTAGTTTTTTTTTAATCCGAAATTCGGATCCGGAATCCGTTAACGGAATTCGTATTTTTCGGATAAAAAAGCAACTACCACATCGACTCCAATATTAACAAAGGTATTTTTGCTTTTTAACTTAATCATAACGAATGTTCGTAAAATGTGCCGAAACTAACAAAAATTCGTATTTCGTATGAATCCGAATTGAGTTTCGGACACGAATTACGAAATAACGGATATTCCGAAACGGAACAAATTTTTTGACGGCGCACAAGTCTAGTATCGGTGCTCGTAATCGGCGAGTACTGAAAAAAAAAATGTGTACTCTATACCGAAAAACCGGTATCTGTGCATCCCTAGTTTTAACCATCCTCTACTTTATCCAAAACGTAACAACTTGAGTTTTGGCTTTCGATATATTTAAGTGAAATGTAGGGCTGCTATAGCTGGTTTGTTTTTGAAGATTCAGGCATTGTCTGTGATCATTATCTTCCTTTTACTTTGGTAAATCACTGATTGTTCATATCAGCACATATGTACTGCAGCTGTCCCTCCTTCCCTGCTGTGCATGATTTTACAGGACTGATTAAAAATGATGGTTGACAGGTTATAGACATTCAATTAATATGTACCTGACAAGCAGTATATTATCATTAAAGAAAAAGTCCTCATGACCTACAGGTGAAACTCGAATAATTAGAATATCGTGCAAAGTTCATTTATTTCACTAATGCAACTTAAAAGGTGAAACTAATATATGAGATAGACTCATTACATGCAAAGCAAGATAATTCAAGCCGTGATTTGTCATAATTGTGATGATTATGGCTTACAGCTCATGAAAACGCCAAGAACCCCAAATCCACAACCTCAAAAAAGTAGATTATTACATGCAATCAATAAAACAAGGATTGTACATAGAACAATATCGCACCTCAGTACTTGGTTTGGGCCCCTTTTGCAGCACTTACTGCAATTACTTTTGCACGATATTCTAATTATTCGAGTTTCACCTGTATGTAGCTGCATGCAATGTGGAGCAACAAATCCTCAAAAGTTCACAGCAGAATCAACTGTAATGTTGATTCTATACAAATTATGAAAAATAATTTATCTAGAAAGAGTTTCAAAGTTGGGGGATTTGGTTGGATCCACTTATGTAAAACAGATTACTCATCAGCTAAAGTGAACAAGCTTTTTTACAACTTTTGTTTTATAATATCAGTAGAGATGAATACCTGACCAAGTGTGTTGTTGCTTATCAGACTAGTGTATGATTTATTTAGTACACAACTGTACTGATGTTTTTATTTCTACTTTAACTCATGGTGATCAGAACCAACAGCTGCATCACCTGAGTTATTTAATGATATTTAAAGCTGCCATTAGATTTGACTCTTTAGCATTCACCAAAAGCTGAAATATCAATTTTGGAAGTAGTGACCCTTTAACTGTATAGTCTTTTACATGTAGGGACTTAAAAACAATAGTGGGTGGTGGGAAAATGCTTGTCATTCACGTTATTCTTGCATGTTCTGTATGTGTTTATTTTGTCTCTATTTTTTTTGTCTTAGATCAATTGGGAGGTCACAGCCGAAGAGACCAAAAAATGTCACAACAAAGGCAAAAATGTTCAGGTATAACTCATTTTTTGTGTGCTGAATGTTTGTTTGTATTTTGTATGAGGATGAACAAAACAATGGCATGCTTCAGATGGAAGGTCCGTCCTTGACAATGTCGGATAGTCAGTTTGTCAGTCGTGTTTTGTGTGCAAAGCCTGCATTTGTCTATTGGTTTGTATTTTCAAGTTCCTTGTTCTTATTCATTTATTTCGTCCAATGAACTACCTGGTTATCTTATTTTAAATCACTTATCTGCCTAGATTTTCCTATAGTTCTATTTAGATCCTGCTGAAAAATATCCTGAATTTGATTTAACTAGTTGCAGTCACTGTTTGGCTGACATTTTTCTGCCCAGTTCCTTCGATTTTTCAGTTGAAGTTTGCCAAGATAGGTTGTGCTGGCAGGGCCACCCACAGTTAAAATGTCATCCAGTTACAAAAATTCTAAGAGTGTATGGCCAGCTTTACTCTTCTAAAAATGTGTTTTCTGCTGTTCTTCCTTTGGATAGTTTTTTTATGGCTTCCTGTCCTCACAGGTGGGGAGGGAAGTCTCTCCAATAGGGACACCTGACAGAGGCTCTAATCGCTTCACACTTTTTCCAAAACCTGTGTGCATCCAATGTTCACTCATTTGAAGCACTACCACATCATTTGGAATATTCTTGGAGTGTTGGATGCCTGTGCCTCCCACAATGACCTGTTGTTCCATCCTCCTGCTCTTATATCACTGTAGGAGTCAACAAATACTACCACAGTTCATGATGGGACACGTCATCCAACTCTTGCAGAAGTTTCAAATTCAGTACTTTATGATACACTGTAGCACATGATGGAGTGAAGGTAAGAGACACGGGCACCTGGAGTGTGAGGTATAATACCTTTTCTTTTGCAGATCTGTATTTGGAATTTTTTTTATGGCAACAACAGTGTTGCTTTACAGTAAACCTGTTAGGGCCTGTGTCTATGGGTTTTGAGCTTGTGTCCATGGCATGAGTTTAAAATGTTTCAAGGATCATTCAGAATCAATTGACAGGTGATTCGACCCTCTAAGCAGGTTTTGCATTCCCATAGGCTATGGTAATGATAAAAAAACATTTTAAGGGAAGAAAAGCTGGCTGACACAAGCTTCACTTTGCCCTGCATGCTTAAGCACAGGTTCACTGTACAAAACATTTTCTTGTAGACTGCCATTGTACTAGAGCAGGGGGAAACTAGTGTTCTTACCCAACCACTACTATTCTACTGTCTTCATTGGTAAAACGAAGGTAGTAATGAGATACTCCAAGAAGTATCTTCAGAAAAGACTGTGGGAGGTAAATGTAATGTGTCAATTACACTTACCTCTGTGCTTTCCTATTTAATATACAGCTCTCCAAAGACTCAGATGCCAGCACAGCAGTGCCATGAGATGATTGCTTCCAATCCCTGTCTGTTATGAGTTTGGTACCTGTGATTAATGTGAATGGAATTAAATGTCACCGTTTTTTCCCCGTTCTTAAAAACAAAATATTATTATTATTTTTTTTTTATCAGTCCCTGTCTAAGTGTTTTATCATGTTGTTTTTCTATATTTATTCATGTGTCTGTTCTATCATAATATGAAAAGAAACATCTGGGAGAAGTGAATGCTTTAATGTCTGTCCATGTACACTGAACATCTCTGAGAAGCATGTGTTCAGGTCCCTGTGCGAGCTTGTGACTGTTTAATGTAAGATTAGTTTGTCTATTTAGCAAAATTTAGTGCTCTGGTGTTAGAACATAATAATTTTGCTTTTTTTCTCCTTGCAGACTGAGTGCTTCAACCATATAAGGCTCTTGCAGAGATTTAATGAAACCCACCTGTACGTCTGTGGGACGCATGCCTTCGCTCCACAATGCTGTTACATTGTAAGTACACACAGACTATTCAGTTTTCTGCTGTCCCCTATGAGTGAGGGTTATCATTTGTTTTTAGGGATAAACATATTTGAAGGGTGACTTCTTGACTGTGTATAAAATCAGGACATGCCTGCAGAGTTTAAAGTGGACTTGTAGCTTTCAAAAAATACCAATCTTAAGTTAATACGGGCTATGCCCTAAGCAATTTGATGGCTCTCAGGCAGCTATCATCTGCAATCATCATTTTCTAATTTTCAGTAGCCAAATGAATAAAACATAGGTTGTAAATTGTTCTAGGAATTATGCTATCCTAGTTTTTCATGCTTGGTTGCTTGAAACAAGAAAGTGTTTGAGGCTGAAAGAACTGTGACAGCAACAAAATTTCAACAAAATTGTATGGCCAGCATGAGGCCTATGCTGAAAATTATTAGTACCACCATTTCCACAGCCCATACTTCCCAACAGTCCCTCATTTGGATCAACTAAAGTGTTTGTTTTTCTGCACTAAACCTTTCACCCAATCACAAGATTATTACATTTTTTACTGTGCAAATTCTGTATAAAGGAAAAGTAGTAGTGGGGGTGGGAAGGCACCTGCATATTATTATTATTAGTATTATTATACAGGATGTACTGTATATAGCGCCAACAGTTTGCCCAGCGCTTTACAATAAAAGGAAGATATTACAATACAATTCAAGACAAGATGGTAAGGAGGGCCCTGCCCGTGAGGGCTTACAATCTAAAGGCATATTAAATCCTAATGGTTGGTGTAAGTGGGGAATTGCAGGGGTGTGATCTTTACCTGCTTACTTTGTGCTAGGGGGTGTCTCTCCTGTTCATCTGAGAAGTTGGGGGGCATGCTTGTCTATATCAGCATCGTTATGTAACCGTTTTTGGCATTAGATGAGCTAATGAAGGTTTTATAAGCAATCCTGGTTGTTCACAGAAAAAAAGTCCAGTCTCGCATTGCAAGCTTCGCTGAAACATTTATTACAGCACACATTGTCCCACCGTGGATCCTCTTAAATCTGTCAGCTTTCACCCAATAATGGACTTAGTCGTAGAGATAGAGGGGGGGTTTATTCTGTGAGTAACTGCTGATGCTGGAGCATGACTGGTTCAGCCGATGTGCATCCACCATTCTCTCTTGTGCTGCTGGGAAGGAACAGTGATATTGGGCTAGTTACCCAGTCTGTTTTTGTTCTTTTTGTTCCTATGGTGCCTGTGGGGTTTTGAAAGCACCAGAATGACAACTCCAAACAAAGATAGTATAAAAATATATTCTTAATAATAATATTATTTTTATCTACTTATTTGGTCATTAATACTTTTACAAAATTGCTATGAACTTTTTTTTAAAAATAAAAAATATTCCTTCAATTTTTTTGCTAACTACTGCCAAGGGTGCGGCACCTATTATCCAAAATCCAGGCCAAAACCTTTTCTATAAGCCTGTTGTAGGGTATCGATGATCTAACAAATTGTTAGTTTTAGCCCTAAGGAGCCACCACATATAAAATAATTAAAATAGGAATAGCCACATAGAGGAACTCACTGGATTTATCTCCATAAACTGGGTATTTAATCTAAAATATAATAAACTTTTTGTTGGCACTAATGGCTTTTTTAATATCAATAAGAACTTTATCCTGACCGTCAATTTCAACCTGTCTGTTATACTGTGTACTGAAACTGTTTAATTGCAAACTCAGACGGCGCTAGTGCTTGTATGGTATCATGTTTGCTATTTTGAAACCGTTAGTGGCATTTCATCTTGTTTATTATCTGGGTTTGCATCAGGTTGCTTCATTTGTGACTGATAAGAACTGGAATTTTTTGTACTGCATTCCTTATGTGCTTCAATAAGGTGTGTGGCTATTGCAAGTTAGCTTCACAACGCTAGAGCTGTTGCAATCTATGCTTTGGACATTTTGTGATTTTCATGCAGTTTACCTTTATCGGTCAAGATAAGTCCACAATAAATAATAAAAAAAAGTAATTTGTTGTATCAGGTTTCACTCTACACTCATTTAAAGCAGAGGAGGACATAATGTTGATATCTTACAGTGATGGATTATAAATGTTTGGCAGCATTTACAAGCTGTGATGGCAAATTTGGAATAAGACTGCCTTTACTTTACAATTTTATCACACTCACCCATTTGTAACACCGGAAAGTAGTACTTTCTGGTGCCAAATGGTGCTTTGTTCAAGTTTATGGTTCTTTAAGAATGGCCTTGACTTTAGTTCAAACAAAAGTTTATATATTAGACATCCAGTTTATAGAGATAATTTCAAGGGAATTCCTATATGCAACTATTCTTATTTTATTGTTTTGATCTGTGCTGCCTCCTCAGGGCAAAAATAAACAATTTGTCTAAGTAAATTAGTACATATTTCTACATTGTGTTACAGCAAGCTTATTATGTCATTTTCTTTTATACGATTTATATTTTTAAAGCATGGTATGCACCGAATTATATAATATTATGATTAGCAAATTGTCTCTTTTATCAGGACTTCAGGCTCTTGACTGGCGCTTTATTTGCATAGATAGTGGAGGTGCACCGAAATAAAATGTTGAAACCGAAACTAAAAGAAATGTCAGGCCGAAACAAAATCGTTTTTTTTTCCTAACCCTTTTTACATTTTTTAAAATTTATTTTTTAATAAATCTTTTTATTTTGTAACTTTACTATCGGGGGCTCTGGGGAAATATTGGGGGTCTAAACAGACCCCTGATATTTCCCCTTTGAAATGGAAAAAGAGACTGAGGACCCAGAGTCCTCAATCTCTTTTTTTTTGCAGCTCGTTATAATGAACAGGTATCTTCTATACTGAGTGTTCCTGTTCATTCATAACTTGTGGAGATAGTACGTTAACTGTATCCACAATCATGAATGAACAGGAAGTGATGTAGAGTACTTCCCATTCATTCATAAATGGGGATATAGTAACCATACTATGTCTTCAATTATTTAAAGTACTTGTAACCGTTCTCCATCCTGACTTGCTCACAGGATGCAAAGCGGGAGGTGCGAGGAGGAGAGCTTGGTCTGTTTTGACAGCAACAGTCTGCCCCCGCACCGCCGACTCAGCCTCCTGTGACAGCTGAGAACTGTCTCTGCCCCCACACCACTCAGCCTCCTGTGACACGGCAGCCGCGCACACCTCTCACCTCCCCACCCTGCTTGGCCGCCTGAACGTTTCTTCCCTCCATGCTGGGCACTGGAGGAGAGAAACCATGGATGCGCCGCAATTTTGCCCACAAAATGGCACTTTGGCATTTTGCCGAAAGTGCCATTTTTGTCCGATATGTTTCACCGGCCAAAATTTGCATCCCAATAGGAAAGTTAGCATGCCTAGGTTAAAAATCAGCTCTGTGGGACTTACTAACATATTCCCGTTTTGATAGCCTTCTGACACCGTTGGGTAAATATTTGTGGGAGCAGTGCACTCTGGTCCTTTTTTAAAATGTATTTATTTTCCTGAGATTTAGACTAGAAGAATTTTAACAGGCTGAGTTCAAGCCACAGCGTCGCGTTTGTTTGAAAAGGCTAAAAACGGCCTTCTATAAATGAAAGAGAAAATGTTAAAAGCTGTCGTTAAAACAGTCAAAATAAAGGGAGTCTTTACTTGATCAGTGTGTAAATATTGGTTATGGGGAGCGACAGGCGGGTAGCTTGTAGACTGCATGCCCACACATCTTCATCTTGTAATCATGAGTAGTCAGTGGTCTGACGTTTATCTATACTCAGATTGCATCTCTTGCCGCACTGTAGATGGGTATGTGAACTATAAACTTTATATTCTCGCCTGCATTAAGATATCCCCTATTTATATTGCTGTTTCTGCAGTTTTAGTACAATTTTTCTTCTTTTATCCAGCAATGTAAACAAAGACTGTGGAAAATGTTTATGTGAAAACATCACATACAATAATTTCCCTCTTGGCTTTAACCCCTGAAAAAGCCCAAATATAGCTCCATTGTGAAAGGCATTTTGCTTTAGCCTAAAGATAGATAGAAATGTGATTTACTTTATGAAACTGCTGACAAGTACTCGCCCAATTACGCGGTTTTGTTGCATCCCTAGTTATAAGTGATGATATTGTAAGTGTGCTATGTGGTCACTATGTTTGCCTGATGATGGAACCACTGATGGCTCTGAAATATTGCTGTCCACTAGTGCCACCATGTATTCTTAGTGTCCAATATATTATGGACTCTGTGGATTACTGTCTCTTGTATGTTGATGTGGTTGGAAGCTTGAAAGATTGGTGACCTCTTTTTTAGAGCTCTTATTCCATCTGCATTCTGTAGGAAACCTATACTGTGGGCTCTGATATGTACATCTCTTTTTAAAAATGTTACTGGTAGCCATGCATACTTTCATAATGCATGTGCTGGGATTTGTTGTATTCCTCTATAGCTGGTGGTATTCTGCCTGCATTGCGCAGCTGTATAATGTATTATTGCTGGCTGGGATTTGTTGTATTCCTCTATAGCTGGTTGTAAATTATTGCGCTGTATAATGATTTTACAGTGCAAGGCAGAATACTACCAGCTGTAGTGGAATACAAAACATCCTGGCAATACATTATACATACACTGTATAATGATTGCTGGGATTTGTATTCCTCTATAGCTGATTGATCATATACAGCGCAATATACCATCAGCTAAAGAGGAATACAACCAATAACTATCCTAGCAATACAGTTATACAGCATGTGGGGGAAAAGTGCAGGCAGTCTTACCTGCAAGCAACGTTACTTTCTTCCCCGAGATCTTCGTTCACCCACGCTGCAGTGTCCCTGCAACGGCGTGATCGTTTTGGCGGCGAGAAGCGATGGGAGAAAGCTCAGAGCGGTGTCAGACGAGGAGGCGGTGCGGTGTAAGGCATGAAGCGTGCGGCGTGTGTGGAGCCGGGAACAGGGTAACTAATCGAAAGCCAACTAATCAGTGATGGAAAACATTGACAACGTTTACCATCATCGATTTTAATTGACTTAGTCGATTAGTTGTTGCAGCTCTACAAATAAGTTTAAAATAACATTTATATAAAGACTGCTTGTGGTACCCTGTGTTGTGCTGTCCTCTGCAAACACCCCCCCAGTGAGCCTCCAACAAGCATCTGGTGCCCAAGGCTCAGGGATTGTTCACACAGAAAGCGTGTGCGTTCCAGAGCAGTAGCTGCTGGAACGCACCGCGATC
>NW_017306387.1:558102-563534 GCF_000935625.1 Nanorana parkeri | reverse complement strand
GCAACGTTGGGCACCAGCTGCTTGCTGCTACTGTCCTCTGCAAACACTCCCCCCAGTGGGCCCCCACCAAGCAGCTGGTGCCCAAGGCTGAATAGGGGACCAATGTTGGACCCCAGCGTTGGGCCCCTATGAGCCTTGGGCACCAGTTGCTTGCTGCTGTCCTCTGCCAATGCCCATCTCCCCAGTGGGGCCACCCACCCCAGCATCAGCCACCCCAGAGTCTGACACCACGCTGCTTCTGTTACCCCAGACGTCTCCTTACCTTTCCACTCCAGTGCAATCCAGGACCAGCAGCTCAGCTCCTCTCCTCTCCTCTCCCGCCTTGCTCTGGGCATGCACTGCTCGTTCCCCAAGCTCCGCCCCCCGAAAAACCTTTCCTGCATATGCAAAGCACAGGAAGGTACCAACTGAACAGGGAGCGGGGGGGTGGCCCGCACCGGACCGTACCAAGTGGGGGCGGGGGGGCCCGGACCGGACCAAGCTTGCTGTATGCCGCAGCGGGCCCTGTAGGAGCCTTCACTGTCGGCCGGATACTCATGCCAGGGTCCTGGGCGGGCCTCTGAGGCGGCCGGGGCCCCTGAAATTATTATCGGCCGTACCCCCCTGGCGGCGGCCCTGGTGACAACAGCAGACCATTCCTGCACGATGTATGTTGCCACGGTCGCTTGTTGTCTCCACCCTATAACAAGGACCTTCATGGCAGGGTCACCAGCGATTGTTTTAATGAAAGTTGTAGATTTAAAGAGATTAATAAACAACTTTTGGAATTGGGTTAACACGCCAAAGCGTTTATGGGTTTATAATGATGAGGTTTAAATCTACTTTAATGCTCTTGAGGTGATTTTGTAATCATACAATTGTTCAGAATTACAAATAGGCAATTATATTTTTAAGCTGATATTCATGCTTGTAAGTTACTATAATTTACATAGACAGAATTGTGTCTGAGTGCGTTTTTTTTTTCCCTAGACGTTAGAAGTTAAATATATTTCTCGACAATCCCATACAAAACTGCACCTTGAAGTCACAACGAATATTTAGTGTGTCTGTTCAAAGCATGGCCTGGGGGTCACTGAGGGACACTGCGGGCAACTCTTGTTTGTGATGTAGTGAGAGAGACTGGGATAGCCATGTTTTTCTTCCTCTTGTTTCCCAATTCACATGACTATTAACCCTTTAAACCTGTCGTAATTAATAAGAGTGCTACACTGGGGCATTGTAGGAATGTGACAAAACCAGCCAAGCATGGCGGGAGTGTGATGTGAGATTAGCTGAGGGGTGTCTGTGCTGCAGACTGTCTATTAACTTAAAATATTTGATATGCAGCTCAAAATAGTATCCCTCTGAAGGATATATGTCAAGGTTGGACATCTTGTAAAAAGCTGTACACTGCAAATTCATTCAGTACGAAACCCCTTTGTTCATCTAGCAACAACAGAGGACAGTGCAACCCACAGTCTCCTCACTGAAAGTTTTGTCCCCTTGGGGGGCTTAGCATTGGGTGAAATGTATTTATGAAGAGGTTGTGGGTGAAGTGTCCTCAAATCCTGTTCGACAAGTAAAGTTTTTAACTGCATTGGATCTTGAGTGTGCGGCTTCATGTTTTTCAAATTTATACTAGTGGGGCTAAAGTGAACGCGGGACCTGTGAGCAGTATCCTAGATTTCTGAGTAAAATTTTCAAGATACATGCTGTAATTAATCTTTTATTAAAGCACATCTCATTACTACCAACACCACCACCACCAAGATAAAAAAGAAAATAAAACCTACAAAATGTTTGCATTGTTTACCTTAATTCCAGGAGTCTTTTTAACACGGACATGTGACAAGCTGGGGTCAGTGGTGGGCGGCATTCTGCTGAATAGACAGGCATTGGCATTAGGACGGCATATTATTATTATTATCTCATAGGAAGTGGGTTGACTGATGCTGGCTGTCATTCAACCCAGAAAAGGGCCAGCATTGAATTGGAGAGGAGTGGTTGGAGATGGCGAGTAATGGTATGGGAGTTTCACATTGTTGCTGTGTTTCAATCCAAGTTATGTCATGTGTTAACCTGTATTGCATTGATTTCACTGCACCAAAATGTCCTGAAAATCGTACGTCCCACAACATTTTTAATGGAAAGCACTGCAAAATTCAAAAGGAATCAGAATGCATGTAACGTGTGCTGCCATTCGTTGGCTAACATGAATGAAGAATTCAAATCTAAATAGGCCCTTTACCTAAATAGAGGTCTGAAAGGCCCGAGTGTGTTTGATAACCACTCCATATATTTGTATACAGTTTGCATACTTAGTCACCTCAGTAAGCATTTCCCGTACTTGTACTACTTTTGGCCTATCTGACGCCATACCGAATCCTCTGGCTGTCTCATCACCCTGATCACCAGACGAGATCAGAAGTCATGACAAACCTTCATTATTTTGTTCCATTTTACACTACATGCACAGCATTTGCTGAAAGGTTTTTGAGAAAGCGATGTGCCTAACATGAAGTGCGTCTGAATTAGAGGTTGTTCCGGCTGGCTGTTTTACTAAATGAAGAATATAATTTTGCATCTTGGTATGTGGTGTTCCTGTTGTTGCTACCATTGATTGCTTCAATGGAGACGCCCCAGCACCTGAGATGTAACTGTGCAGAGTTAAGTCTAGTCTCACCTGTAATTGCATGTGGCATGTTCACTGTTAGATTGAAATGCATCTGGTTCTGGGGCTTTGGGCTCCATCGCAGTTGTTATTAATCTTGTCTGCAGCTGTTCCTCAACAAAACCTCGCCAATGTTAAACATCATTTATCAAAGTAACCAATAAAGTAAAGGCCACAGAAAGTCTGCAAAGCCCATAGCTCTGTCAGATTCTTTTTTCATTTTTACATACTGCACTGGCATGAGAAATCTTCCCTTAACACTTTGGAATGTGAGCCAGTGATGGGTTCTTGTGACCAAGCTGTCAGTGTTTCCCATAAATGTAGTTGGAGTTATAAATCCATTTCCCAGACCTATGTAGGCATAACTAAAAACTTACAGTAAAATGTTAGGCCCCTTTCACATTGAGCGATTTATCGCATGATTTTTGCAGCGATATCGCTCATATTTCCGCGTGATATCGCTCTATGTAGCTTCACCAATACATTTCAATGGAGCTGTTCACATCTCGTCGCTCAATATCGCTTGTAGCTCGTCGCTGGTTGCTTGTCGCTCCTACATGACCCTTTTTTCGAGCGATATTGCTCCTGATTGCATACAGCCCAATAGGAAAATATCGCTCAATATCGCTCGTCGCGCAATATTGCTCAAAGTTGCGCGATTTTCATGTCGCTCAGTGTGAATGGGGCCTTAGTGAGTAGAATGTGCACCCTCTGTCTTGTCTTCAGACTTGTTTCCAGCAGAGTAAAACTGGCCATGCCCCCGTAAATTAGTTTTCTGGAATGCTTGTTTGATTTTCCAATAATAATGGGGTTCAAATTGACGATCGTTTTCTACCACGGTGACGAAAAAAAATCAAGGGAGCAGGATGGAAAATTCCAACAGTGAATGTGGTTTTCGTTCAAGAAACTCCATTCATTTCCAAAACCAATTCGTAAAACACATTTTTGAAAATCAAGTCTCTGATTGCATTATCGGTTCAGAGGAGAATTTTATTATGGACACTCATATGAAAATCTACCAGTGCATGACCAGTCTAAACAAGTTCATTGTGGGCACAGTGGTGTGTGCATCCACTGGACCACTGTTTCTAGTAGACTGCAGTTTGTTCCATTTACTGTGCAACTAGGATGTGCTCTATGGCCTCTTTGGCAGATACATTTTGACTACAAGTCCTAGCCACGCTAATGGCAGAAAGTAACAAGCAGAAACGTCATACGCTGTCAGTTCAAAGAGCAGAAGCTATGAAGAAAGCAGAGGCTTGCATCAGGGTAGGCACCCTCCAAAAATGTTGCAATTGCTTATAAGTATGATTCTAATGCATATACCTAGATTAACAGAACAAACAGCCAACTTCAGGTGCCACTGAATCAGGCTTTTTCCAGGTAGCATAGCTGTGTAATGACCAGTACTTCAGATATGGAGAAGCACATAACTTGATCTATGCATTAGTGCTGGATCACTCATCAAGTACCTGCATTGTTAAATGAGTACATAGCCCTCTTTAACCCTAAGACATTCATAAAGTACACAGGGTAGAAACTCCTGCTCCTTGCAGCTAAACAGATAGGCAGCTGGAGGATTGAAGAAATGGTGACCATGTAGAGCTGGGAAGTAAACTGTGTAGGCTTTAATATGTGTATTTGCTTGGGATGTGTAGGTTATTTTTAACAGCAGGTAGTGATCATATGTGGGTATTGTACCATTGCTAAGATTAGATTCAGGCCCATGTGGTTTCTACTGCAAAGTACAAAAGCCAACCACATCAAATCTGCTTTTCCTAAAATTGGATTAGTGAAATGTTAGTTTTACTGGTTGCTATGTGTTATTGCACAATATTCTATTCCTTATTGGATAGGCTGGCAAGAAACAAAACGTCTAGACCTTTGTCTAATGCTAATATTACATAAACATATTTTTTTTATCATCATTAAGGGACGCAGGTGTTCCTTTATTCTGAAACAGTCAGGTTTTGTTGCTTCCTACAGAAGGGTGGGACACTGGCAAACAAAAAAATGTTAAGCCAGCCCCTGTATATCCCCGCCTCTGTCTGTCATGCCCCAGTTTGTTGTTGGTGTCCTAGGAGGTTGGACAATTTTTTTCCAGCAGAGCTGAGGAAAAAGTGTGCCAATATATGTTTTGGGGTTTTCTTTTCTGGCTTCTTTGTGTAACTCGAATTTCTGAATTCCTGTATCCTTCAATCGACTTTTACTGGAAGTACAGAAATTTCATTTTTTGTAGTAACGTGCAACATTTTTTTTATTTTTTATTTTTTTTAGCCAATCAGTCGCAAAACACGATTATTTTTATTTTGACATTCAAGGGAAATTTGATCGCAGTTGAAAGTGGAGACCTAAAAAGACCGCAGTCAAACTAAGTATTTATCTTAATTGTTTATCATATATAAGTACAAGTAGGACTTGTTCTCTTCCCAGTGCAGACCACAGCCAGATGTGTCAGAGCCCACATAAGGCTAAACTGCACCCTTCTGTATATAAAGTAACAATATAGCTTATGGGAAATTGGTTATGTTCCAGCGCGTGTATAGGATTTGGCTTGTCTATGTTAATACTATGGACGTGTATGGTTTGTGTTCTCTCTATTTATTGTATAGGTTTCTGGGCTTTTTCATGTTCAAGATTACAATAAAACCTCTTGATAGGAGACTTGGGTCTTAATGTGTGTGCACATAGATCATTGAGCTCAGTGGCGGAGCTAAGGAACAAAGGGCCCTGGTGCAAGATTTTTTTTTTGCCACCCCCCCCCAAAAAACACCACACCAAA
>NW_017306387.1:557293-558078 GCF_000935625.1 Nanorana parkeri | reverse complement strand
GTGTCAGATTACACAGCGCGGCTCCCGATCGGGCTAAGCATTCTATCGCCATGGCAACCATCAGTATCCGGCAGCCGGCAGGCCCCCCATCTCTGCGCTGGGAGTGTCGGATGAACGGATGATCCGACACTCTCGGCGCAGAGATGGGGGGCAAGCTGGCCGCTGGGTACCGTTCCGGCGCTGGGACTGTGCTGGGCCCCCTAGAGGCCCGAGGCCCTGGTGCGCCACTGATTTAGCTGCAGTCTCCGAAGAGACTGCAGCTAACTGCAGTGGAGATCCGAATGCTGCATAGTGGCTTCCAGGGCTCTCATGAGAATAAAGACTTCTTATTAGGAATCTGTTGATGTCGCTAACATGCCCTGCACCCAGGCCAAAGTTAGTCTGCCTGAAAAGTAAAGGGCATTTACAGGCGAAACTCGAATAATTAGAATATCGTGCAAAAGTAATTGCAGTAAGTGCTGCAAAAGGGGCCCAAACCAAGTACTGAGTACATATGCATGCTTATACTTTTCAGAGGTCCGTTATTGTTCTATGTACAATCCTTGTTTTATTGATTGCATGTAATAATCTACTTTTTTGAGGTTGTGGATTTGGGGTTCTTGGGGTTTTCATGAGCTGTAAGCCATAATCATCACAATTATGACAAATCACGGCTTGAACTATCTTGCTTTGCATGTAATGAGTCTATCTCATATATTAGTTTTACCTTTTAAGTTGCCTTAGTGAAATAAATGAACTTTGCACGATATTCTAATTATTCGAGTTTCACCTGTGTGTGTGTATGT
>NW_017306387.1:549151-557111 GCF_000935625.1 Nanorana parkeri | reverse complement strand
ATATATATATATGAGACAGATATATATTTTTTAAGAATGTCTAGGATGTGTATCTTGTTATATCGGTGTTTGCAGCATGTTCCCACATCTGATAAGCAGCCTGCTGTGCACATCAAAAGTGAACAGGCCCAGAAACTCAGCTTGTGGAAAGCAAGTGTAGCACCTTGCTAAAAAGGAGTGCTAGATCATAATATATAGTCTATGTTCAGTTCAACTGTGACAGAACAATCTGTGAAGCTGTGTCTGCCTGTGTGTGCCTGGGTGTGTTACCACACAGGGCAGAACAGCCAATGAGGATTGCTTTGGGCATTTATGTCTTCCAGCCAATCACTGCAGGACAGTAACAGTGATGCATGCTGGGAGAGGATATAAATGTGGAGTGTGGCTGATGCAACGCTCTCTTCCTCTTCCCTCTCCAGGGCCCTCCTGGGCTGGGGAGGATGCCTGCTGCTGAAGAGATAGACTGGACTAGGCCTGAGCTGGGGCCTAGGCCTGGACACTGGGGCCTGAGCCTGGAGGCCCAGTGGTCAGCCACTCATGTCTGAGTTGAACCTGAACAAGACCCTTGACAGTACTGCTTGCCAGAAGTTCTCCACACAGATTGCCTGTATGGCTTAAAGGTCCAAGTCTGTGGTGGCAGCAGTTACTTTGCTCTGATTCAAATACAAGGAGTCTACCTTTTCATGCTGGATGTGCCTGACCCTCTTCCCTCTCTCCCTGGAGTTACAGCAATAAAGAGAATCATCTTGGAGGTATTGTCTGGACTTCAATCTGTCGGTAACCACTGGAAGTGGTAAGTGCTATTGGGGCAGCCATGTGTTTTTTTAATAATCCCCTAGACAGGCTATGGAAGACCCGATCATTTCAGCGGCTCCTTCGGGGGTGAGCGCTACACAAGCTTGTCATTTGTTCTGCAATTAGAACTATAAACCCTAGGCAGTATAAGCAGAACTGTGACAGATGAATTTTGCTCCTCTTTATTTCTGTAAATATATAGTTATTTTACTTTTTATCTGTTACTATTGCACCATAACACCCTGTTCACACCTATGCATACTGGGAACGTTTTCCCCCTGTTTTCCTGCACGCTTGTGCTGTCTAGCATAGGCACAAGAGTAATCAGAAAGTTGATATCAGTTTATCTCTAACCTATGGTCAGTTAAGTTAATTCCAACTAAATTCAGCAGCCTTTCCACATTGCTTCAGACTGAGATTGCATTTTGACAGGATTCTATGCTTGGCAACTCTAACATCCTATTAGGTGCAGGCTTAGACATCATTAGGCTGGGGGCAATGCTGGAACCAGGGAACACACTGGCTTTCATTTTCTCCATCTATGATTTTAGAATATTTAGCAGATAGAATGTCTGGCAGTCCTAGGGTTTTAGCCAGCAGAAGAGGCAGCTGTATGATTCATGTTATATTCAATACTTGAGCCATTCAGCAAGTAGATGTTGTACACCATGTTGGCATAAACACACCATTATTATGTTGGTCTGCAGTCTACCTTTACAATTTCATCTAATATTTCAGGTTTGAAGCAGACTGATTAGGTTTTTTTGGGTCACCATGAATGCATACTGTAGGGAAACTTCATAATATTACATAAGTCTTCTCCAATGACAGTCCATTGTTTTTCTTCCCATTTAAAATGTATCACAGCGGTGTATGATTCATGTATTCTGAGTCATCATCCAACCGTCTACCTAACCTGTTTTTGTGTGCATTTCCCTACATCATGAATTCACACGAAACAAAGCTCAGTACACATGTATTGTTCACGGTTTTGATCTCTAACCTCTGTATTTTGGCATCAGATCCTATTAATGATTACATTTCTGATGATTTTCTTTAAACAAAAGTCTGAACTATTCTTGTGAACCTATCACAAACTTAGGCAACTCGGAGAGAACATTTGATAAAAGAATGTATCTGCACTTTTAGTACAAACTACAAGTTAATACAATTGGTAGATCCACACCAGTCCTAAGCTGGCCACAGACCTTACAACCATCGCAATACTTTTTTCTTGCGATGGTTAAAGGTCATTTTAAAAAACGTACGATCTGCCCATCCTGGACAGGCAGATCGTACTTGCGATTAGATAAGATCAAAGTCGTGCGACCGTGCAGTAAAAACGGTCGCACACCTTGCGATAATCGTTCGATCGCGGGATCGTTCGATCGTGGGCACCTTTTACTCTTCAAGCCTCCCTATTGATTAGTAAAGCTACTCATAACATTACACCATACTGCATTAAGTAGGGAGACTTGAAAAGCAGGAGTGGATGGACTCAAGCGTTTACAGGAAATGTGGAATTTTTACTTAATTTGAGCTATGGATTTACAGATCATTTTAAGATCTGGTTTCCACTAAAGGTGATCTTCATTTGGGACACTATATCATTTAGCTTTGTGGGTGTTTGATTATCCAGACTCTAAAAGGGTAATTGGATAAGTCCAGCAATAAATAGAATATTTCTAAATATTTTCCCTACTCCTGTATCATTCCTATCGGAAGGCATTAAGGATAAGTTTGGAGGAGGGTTGAAATATATTGCTCTCTGGCTACATGTTTGCAACCAAAATAATACACTGCTTTTATTGGTTACACCTTGGTGCCATCCTGCTCTAAACAGTCCTCATATCCTAGAAAACACAGCCTTGTACAATAAGGTAACATAAAGAGCATTGAATATTACAGCAACCTGTAGCAAGCAATGTGATTTCAATAGATTAGCCAGTAAAATTAAAGGTCATCACTGATAAGTTGCCATGGGGCATTACAGTGTGCTAAATGATTTTTGCTTTAGTAATTCAACTTAAACTACTAACTTTTAAGGGTTAGAGAACCTGTGAAACATAAGTTCCACATTGACCACCTTCATTCTCTTCTATAAATAGCAGGACCCTGGATCAGACTTAATCTCAATGTCCTGGCAGCTACACCCGAGCCATGCATCGCTAGTCAAAATCGGTATCTGGCGATCCTGCTGTACAGCAAATGTACCAGATCATCACCAAAGAGCCCTGGTGCCCACCTTGTGGCACTTTATGTGAGGCCTTCTAGCAGGCTTATGTAATGTAACAGTCTCCAACAACTCCTAGAGCATGTTTGCAGACTCACACCATCTCCGGTGGCATGTATATAGTGGATGGCCACCTCTTATAACATGCCTAGAGTCTTTAACCATCTCCTGTTGCATGTCTGCAATTTCTGACACTTTCTGTATCATTACATGAATCGAATTTGCAACACTTTGGTGATATCAGAAAAAAGTTGACATCCCCAGTCCTAGAATATACTTCAGTGTTTTTTTAGCTGTAAATTTTATTCTTCTGTAAACAAAACTGTAACCGGAATCCTTTATTTTTGGAATATAAGAATTGCAGGATAATGTTTCCACTGGGTAGCAACATCCATATTCTGGGAGAACTGGGACACATCCAAGCCTTAAGCATATTTATTTATACACATGCTGGATAGTAATAAAGGTTAAGGAGACACGTGATTTGGTATCTAGCAGTGTCTTTATCTTAGCAGGAACACAACAGTAATATTCTAAGTCAAGGAGCAACATGGAGTGATGCTTTGGTTACAGATGTCCAGAATAATGCATCAGTGTCACACAATGCAGTCTGGTCATATGGTCAGGTTTTCAATTGGTTCAGAAGACTCTTTTATTTAAAATGTGTCTGACAGAAGAGACCACATTACAGAAATGTTTTGTATCACATAACCTTAGATGGTTTGTGCTGACAGAAGAAAATTTCCAGCCCTATAATAATAAGTGAACATTTATCACAAGTGTCGCCTTAGAAACTATTCCCAATTGGACTTATATGTTAAAGAAGAGTGTGCACTGTACGCAACTGCCCATATACTGTTCAGAGGTTGAACAACTTAGTGCAGCGTGTATGTCTATAATGAGCTCCAATGATGCTTGTGTGCTTATTAACTCTACAGCAGCCTTCTATCACAAGCAGTGCTGAGTGTGGTCACTTTGCTTTCAAGAGTCAATATTTAGCTGAACCACTAAATTAGTCATCAGTCTTTGGTCTCTTTTAAGCAACTTAACTTTTTTTAAAGCCTTTTCAGTAGACATGTGCACCAGCAAAAAATGTGTTTTTAGTTTAGTTTGGTTTTGATTCGGATTTTGCTTTATTTAGTTTTTCTAAATCCGTGTCCGAAAGTCAATTCGTTTTGGATTCGGACGAAATTCGTCAGCGGAAATCCGTACGAACGTTCGTTTCGTTTTCGTTCGTTCGTTGCAGCAAAGTTACATTTAAGAGGGAAAAACATTTTTGGTTCTCAAATGTCACTTTGCTGCAACGAAATTTCGTCCAAAAAAAACGAATCGGCAATTCGGAATTGAAAATTCGGATTCATTTGCATTCGTTAAACGAATCGCACATGTGTACTTTTCAGCATCCCACACTTCTGGGTGTGTAAGCTGCTTGCTCTCTTGCTGTGTACTGTGGTTCCATCCACTTGCCCCTACTAGTTAAGTTAGGTGAGGTCATGGAAAATGTTTTCATTAATGTCCTCAGACATAGTGAAAACTGGTAAACAAAAAAAAAAGGTTTGGGCCACTGAAATGACATTGATTACATATACAGAGATCATACAGTGTTTACTGATGGACTATGGGAAGCTGCCAGTACCAGCCTTCATTAGGAAAACCAAGATTTACATGTGGGACAAATGCCCCAATGACAGTCCTATCTTGTGGATGAGTTTGCAAGAATAATGACATTAATTAGTAATTTTTTGCTTTAGATATAATTTATTTTTCTCTGAATTCAGTTGTCTTTATTATAATATTTATTATTAAAGTTAATTAATTTAGAAAGAAACTCTTACACAAGGTATAATTATGTGACCTTTGACTGCTGAGTTTTGTGGAACTGAATCCTGACACATCAGCCCACATCAAATTTGGATGTTACACATTACATGGCATGGTGTCAGCAACATTAGTTAAATTGTTTCTAATCACAGGAATTTTGCTCACAGTTCTAAGTATGTATTAATGAGAATGTGATGGATTTTTTGTTTTTGTCTTGGCGTGTTTAACACATTATTTGAAATTATTTCATCTGACAACTCGGTTGCTAGAAACTTGATGTTGCGTGACATATCAGTTGAATGTTTTGGGAGGTTAAATACGGTCTCTTTCATTCTCCTCTGCAGTTCTTGGTCTGATTTGCAGTTGAATGCACCCCCAGTCTAATCTGTGGTTGCTGCATCATTTTGCTCAACAAAACCTTTTTTTGGACACTTTGCAAAGGATAATGTAATATTAGTTACCATCTTTATAACGTAATTACAAAAAAAACATAATTTGGTACCCTGGATAGATCTATTGCTGCCTCTTTCCGATTTATTGCACTGAATTGGTCCTTTATTTGAACTCTGTCTGCTATTTTTTTATGACAGCAGCTCTCCTGTGAACTTCATGTGGTCATTGTCTCATATTGCAGAAGTGAATGTAAAGTAGTTTCTGTAAACTGTACTATTATTGTGCAATGTTCACACACTGTTTCAATGAAGCCAGTATCATTTAAGCATACAGCTTATTTGCAGACTATCTAATACATCTTACATTGTGCATATAAAAGGACAGGTACATAAAGGATTTTTTTGATTATCTGTAAAAGACACGATACACCTACTACTGAAAGGATATTTTATTCTGATGTGGAGCTTCTTAAATAGGCTTATTTAATGAACAAATCAGAAAAACAGTTTCAGAATATTATTACTACCATTCACTCCATGCACAGGTCTGTAAATATGTTGCAGAGTCCACCTTCTAGGTCAGTGATGGCGAACCTTTTTGAGCCGGAGTGCCCAAACTGGATCACTAAACCAACTTATGTATCTCAAAGTGCCAACCCTTCAATTAGATCTGAATACTCTCAGGGGGGCTCTGCAGTTCTAAGGTGGTCTGTACGGGCTCTCAGGGGGCTGTACGGGCTCTCAGGTGGACTCTGTGGGGTTTTTGGTATTCTGTACAGGCTCTCAGGGGAGCTGTGCAGCTCTCAGACGGTCTATTATGGCTTTTGGGTGGGCTCTGTGGTCCTTCTGGTGGTATGTATGGGGTCTCTGGGGGGCTGTGTGGCTCTCTGTCCATGCAGCAATAATAATCACCCCCTTACCCGCAGCAATAATAAATTATCCTTGGGGTAGATTAATACTGCAGCCGGGACAGAAATTACTATTAGTTATTACCGTATTTGCCGGCATATAAGACGACCCCCCACTTTTTGTGTAAACAAATATAGGTTTTGGGCTATACTCGTCATATAAGAGGAATATAGCCCAAAATAATGTTTAAATGCACCCACTAACATCCATGGCGGTATTCCCGAGTGTGGCTCAGGGTTAATTTTCAGTACCATAAGCAGTAACCCCGAGCCACAATCGGGAATACAGTCTTTTACCTTGTCCACGATCCCCGCTGTGTCCTCCGTCTTCCGCTGAGTCAATCACGGCAAGCTTTGTATTCATAAATACAAAGCCTGCCGTGATTGACTCAGCGCCGAGCCAATCACGGCAGGCTTTGTATTTAATGAATACAGGCTTTGAATACTTAATTGTCGGCTGCCGGAGCTCTCCGTGTTCCTCTGCGGCAGCCGAAAAAGTGAAACAGTCCCCTCCCTTCTGCTGTCAGTTTAGCGGGGAGAGAGGGAACTACTAACCACTAATTGGACTGGGACCGCTATCGCTGCGTCCCTTTAAAAATGTGGACCTGGGCTCGCGTGCCAGCAGAGGGGGCCCCACGTGCCCACTCTGGCACGTTTGCCATAGGTTTGCCACTACTGTTCTAGGTAGTTCTACCTGTGCTGCAGACCCCTTATGAACAGGAACCACTAGTTATAAGCACAACATGAGAGGTCTAACCAGTTGTTAGTAGTTCATGTTATTTTTTGTCTGCCTATTTGGTAGGACTGTCTGGAAAGCTGTTAATGGTTGCGCTAGTCTGCACTCTACACTGTGCCAAGCATTGATTATGGCAAATCTATCCAAAAAGAGGGCAATTCCCTCTTAGACATTTGTCTCCAGAACACAAAGATCTCCCCCGCCCCCTCCTGTTCTGGTGTTCTGGTGACAACTCACTAGAGCTGCAGCTAACGATTATTTTCAAAATCGATTAGTTAGCCGATTATTAAGTTCGATTAATCGGTTAATCGGATAATCGGTGTGTGGAGCGTGGATGCGAGCGGGTCTGGCAGCGGCGAGAGTGAGGTGGGGAGGAGGTGCGGCGCACAGTGTGTGGAGCTGTGAACAGGGCCAACTGATCGGAAGCCGATTAATCGATTATTGAAAAAGTTGACAACTTTTTCAATAATCGATTATAATCGATTATGTCGATTAGTTGTTGCAGCCCTACAACTCACAATTTGGACAGTGACAGACCGCAATAGAAAAAAACTAAATTGGGTTCTAACCTATTACCACTATGTTAAAACAAAAAAAAACTTTATTGAATACTCCATGTGGGGAATTTATCATAGCATTTGCGAGTGAACTCGAATATGGTCACGTGGCATATATTTGTGCTGCATTTATGTTGCCAGTGTAATGTTGTTCATAAACGAGATTGAATAGACTCCAGGAAAGAAGACTTGCAACTCCAGGCAAAAAGCTCAACTGTCACTTCTTGGAGAAGTGGTCATAGGGACTTCTTAAGTAGCGATTGTTTTGTTGGGTGATGCTCCAGTTTCAGACAGCCGCAGGACAAGAGCAGATGTAAACAGTTGCGAACTTTCGCAAAACAGGCGCAATTGGGAAAATAGAGCAAGCTCTGGTCAAAACGGACGCACATGTTAAGAGGGGCGGCTAAGCAGATTTTCTCCGAAAAGAAATGATCTAAGAGGCTAAAACAGTCACAATTGCTTTGATAAATCCCCCCCCCCCCCCCCGCGTTTGCCCTTTTTTTTTTTTTTTATTTTTA
>NW_017306387.1:518930-548965 GCF_000935625.1 Nanorana parkeri | reverse complement strand
TACGCCCCCCCCCCCCCCATGTGTTTAAGTTACCTTTTGTGCAAGAATCTTCTCTAATCCTAGATATCAATAGTGTTGTGACCGCCCCCTTGACTGAAACGATCTCGAGCCCTTATGAACAACTCTATGATCATAGAAGAGTGAGGTTTGTTCTTGTGAAATGTCAGAGAAGCCAGAATTGTAACAGAGGGACCTGTCTTGGGTACATATGGTACACCCAAGCCACCATGCATACCAACTAAAGGGTGTATTGTTCTTTATGGGATGTAAATGTTGGTAATCATAGCAGGACTGCACTTTGAGAAAGTTGATGGTTTGAGGCATGTCCTAAAATATCTGCAGTTTGCATAGTCTCAGGATCTTCGGATGGGGTTTGGAATTGCTAGCATATTTCTTAATTTCAAACTATTGCTCTGTATCACATTTTTTATGTTGTACAGAATGAAATCCCCCATGGCCTGCTCTATGTCACACATTTCAGAGTTGTTTAGTTGCTCTGTAAACTCCAGTACGCATGCCAACATTGCTTAATGTGTCATTTGGTCAAAGAGCAAAACATTTCATAAATTCTAAAAATATGCTGAGAATCCAGTTTGCATTGGAGAGGCAGTCTGATGGGATAGAAGTTTCACAACAGTCCTACAATTAAACATAGCACATGATCGGATTTATTAATTGAATGTTCTTGGAATTCTTTGCTGTGTGATTTATGGTCTACCTTATTTTAGCTGCAATTCAATTAGCAGCAACTCTTTAGAGGTGTTTTCACAGTTTAATTTCCCACTGATCACAGCTGTTCATTTGGTTAATAGATCCTTAGACACAACATTTGCTAAAAGTGGGAAAAGCATAGTGTGGGTTGTTAAGTAGCAATGTTGTATTTTTAAAAAGAAAGGTAATGATACATTGGAGCTAAAGTTCTACTTAAAATCAGAATAGTTATTGAATTTTGGAGGAACACACCAAACTGGAAGTGGTTGGCTTCAGGCACAGGCAGTTTATGTACCCTCCTGTGGTCCAAAGGGTTAAAAGGATTCCAGCACGGCCGCCCGTAACAGACAAGGGATCCTGAAGGCTGCATAGAAAGAAAAGAAAAACACTGGGCGCCTGACCTGGTGCAATATTCCTTTTTATTGGTAAATTAGTATTGTTAAAACACGATATACTCACTAATGGAGCAAGTAAAATGTCAAATTGGACTGACAGTCCTCACTGGATGAACTGCTTTGGGGATGGATGAAAAGTCCAGTCCAATTGTGAGTATATCGTGTTTTAACAATACTAATTTACCAATAAAAAGGAGTATTGCACCAGGTCAGGTGCCCAGTGTTTTTCTTTTCGGTTTATGTACTGGGTATATCTGCTAGGCTGTGTCTGACCATACAAGTAGAAGTTAGGCAACTTAAGCTCACATGTGTAAGACCCACATGCCACATTTATGTGTGACATAATCCTACTGATCCAGTCATTTAGTAACTCCCTTAGACCAAACTTCTGTTTTTGTATGGAAAAGAAGAAATGTTAAATAATATCTAATACTCTCATACACACTGCTGATTTATTTCCTTGCATGAAGCCATTGGACAGGAGAGCTGTATGCTCCCCATACATTGGCCAATGTCAGAAAATTAACTTCAAAGCAGAAACATTCAATGTGCAATTTGCCTGTGTATTTTCAGTCTATGGCAGGGCTGGACCAAAAACCAGGAGCCAGGTATCTAGTGCTCCTTAAAAATTACAGCTGGTGCCTTACTTTTGAGGTTTCCTTTAGCTGTTGTCAATGGAGCTGGCTCCTAAAAAAAATATCCTGCTGCCTCCAGAATTCCATATTAATTTGTCCACTCCTGGTATGGTCATTAGAATAAATAGATTAGAAAATATACACAAGTTCTGAATAAATTGGTATCTAGTATTTTTTTTAGTGTTTAGGAAACCTATGAAGCCAGAAATTTTGGAGCAACCATTGTTGACTTGTTTGGCAGTCACACACAGTCTGCGTTCCAGGTGCATACATCCCAACCTCTATGGATATATACGCTTGGAGCAGTGTTTACCAGTATACAGCCGCAACCTGTTATTGATTTGTACACACCACCTTTGGTTCCCAGGCGCAGAGATCTGGCTATTTTTTATGGTACATGGACCTCTGTGGGAATGAGACCTAAAATGTATAAAGAAAAATAGAATATAATTTCCCTTACACAATTTAGTTATCCTGAATTGTATAAGTTCTTCCAGACCAGCTGCAGATATCATTAAATGTATTTTGTTTATCTTTAGGACATCAAGACATTTGTTTTGCCTTTAACTTGTGAAGATGGAAGAGAGAAGTGCCCATTTGATCCAGTTATAGGGTACACTGGATTTCTTATTGGTAAGACCTGTTACTTGTAGGCCGCACCTAACTAGCATGTTTGTGTACATGTATGTTTGTATATATTTTTTTTTTCCTCTCATCTTAGGGATTTAAGAACTGATAGGGCTAGTTACGTATTTAAACAGTTTTAAGTGTTGGTGTGTGTTTTTGCTATATTACGTATGGAATAAAAAATATTCCAGGTGTGAGTTGTCTGACAGAGCATCGCCCGTTCAGTTATGAGAACAGGGAAGGATCAGTTGCACAGAGACTTTACATTAAGTTGAAAATTCTCCATTAACGATCATGTGCACTTCTATTGGCTAAAGGTGCCCATACACCTTACGATTATCGGACGAAACTTTTCGTCCAATGATCGAACCGTCGTACGATTTTCGTACGACGGCCCCATCTTGCCCCGAATATCGCAAGGTCCAATTAGCGGTAGTTAAAAAAAACACCTGGACGACTTGCGGTAATTGACCGCAATTGTTTTCGTTTGCACATGCGCAGTGTTAATCGTACGACTTTTGACGGACGGAAACGCCACCAACCATGCGAACATCGTACGATCTAGCAAAGTTTTCAAACATGCTTGACCGTCAAAAGTCGTACGATTGTACAGTACTATCGGTCGGGCACTCTATTCACACATTACGATTGTCGTACGAAAAGTCGATCGCATACGATTGTCGTACGATAATCGTAAGGTGTATGGGCACCTTAACAGTGTTAATCGTCAACTCCTAGGGAGGCCCTAAACAGCCCGATCCTCACGCTAGAGTCATGTTTACTGTCATTTAACTATAAAACACTATATAAATGAGGAGTTTTTCACTACAAGGTGTGAATGATCCTATTTACTGTTTGGTGCCACGATATTTAAAGGAATTTTTCATTTTCATTTTAAGCAATGTTAAAATCACTGCTCCTTTCAAAATTGTATTTTTTAAAAGTGTTTTTTTCATTGATACATGTCCCCCAGGGCATATAAGGCTTTAAAATGGGGACATTTGGTTTTAAGAGTTCTGGTCCCATAGTCTTTCATTGAGTTCGAAGGCCGAGTTCGGACTTTTTCCATGTTCTAAAGTTCGAACTCGAACCGAACTCAGGTGTGTTCGGCCCATCACTACTCCTGATTTTAATGTCACTTTAAATTATAAAATAATTCACAGAAATACATTACCCTTTTTTATTTTGTTCAGCAGTTGACTGCAAATATGACTTTTTAGTGATCCTATCACCCACATTCTAAAACAGAAGCCCAGAGTGATTTATTGCTTTGTTACTTTTAGATGAGGTTCTGTACACGGCATCAGGCTATGGCTTCTACAGTGTACCAGATATACGGAAAAATGTTTCAGTGCTGCATACATTGAAAACAGAAGCATCACCTCTGCAATGGCTGAATGGTAAGATATTATTCGTATACAAATGAGCGTATTTCTATACACTACTACAGATGAAGAAATGTCTGTTGCTTTTGCCTACAGTCAGATTTTAGCACATGAATGTCAGAAAACACTTCTGGCTGCAGATGGCAACAGTGACCTGACTTATAGGGAATAATGCTTTTGTAGAAATTTTGTTTATGAACTAAAAAAAAAAGTGTGTAAATATTTTGACAGGTAAGTGGGATATATTGCATATTAGTATTTTTGGTTCTTTTGTTTCTTACATTCTCAATGTAGTATTCTTTTTCACATGGTTGGCTAGTTTAGCTTTCAGCTTTGCTATAAGAAACCTATTTCAAGGCATATTCCAGAATTATCGAAAATAAATAAATACATTCACACACCTTAATAAAAGTGTGCATTTATTATTTGTTGCATTTGAGCCTGCAAAGCATTGCAATCATGATCAGAGAATGACGGGTGCAATGCTCTGGCTCATGCAGACTGATCCTGCCAGGGCTAAGGGTTGGGAGGAAGTATGAATGAACTGGTGACGTCAGCGCACTTATACATCATTGAGAACTACAAGTCTCTCTGCCACAGTAGCAGATGGGTCTTGTAGTCTGTCCTTTCACAAATCCTTCTTTCCAGCTGCACTGTGCTGACAATTCTCAGGAGGCCTGTTTATCACAGCCTGTTATTCGATGGCTTATTACCTTGCTCCTCTTTTTTTTTTTTATGTGAGCAGATTTTTGCTGCCCCTGAAATGTTTACTGTTGACATTCCCACAACTTCTGACAAAATCGCCATTAGCCGCTCATTCACTTATTCTGTGTTCGTTTTCAGAGCTCCATGGGCTTTGACAGGTTTCTCGGGTATCTTCATTATTGTATCCGTCTCCGGCAACCATCAACTGCCACTCACAAGCACCCTGGTTCTAATCAGCAAACACAATTGTCTTTTTATATCATTTCTTCACTGTGTTTTCTAACCTGGATATGTGTGCCCATGTGATGATTGCATACTAAGGAGAAGCGGCACAAATAATTCAGGACGGACATATGAAATGCCTTCTGCTCATTCTCTGACATCCTGTGTTATGACATCCAGTAAAGAAGGGGATAGTGGAACAGGTTGGCATTTCACAACATGGCAGGCGGACTTATATAGACCTCCATACTTAAAGCTATACTCCAGGCAGATAAAGAAAGATGCATATTAATGCAACTTGTGTTCATTGATCTGTCATTTACATTTTTTATTTTTTTTAAATATTCAAGCAATGTAAGTACCTGGATTTGACTTGATATTAGACTTTTACTCTCCCTAGTTCAGCAGGACTCTGGAGAGACGGGAGCTGTGCTGGAGTACCATGTGCTAACACAGAGCATGCTGAAAGCAGTAGAAAGCAGAGTGATGTAGAGATGAGCTTATCAGTCTGCTGCTTCTCCTTTCACTGTCCAGTCACAGACTGAAAGGAGGAGCAAGACCTGTAAGTGTTACTACTTGACTGCACAAGAGAAAATTCAAGTCTCTTCAGCTGTTTAAATCTCAGAAATTAATGGACAGAAGTACAAATCCTTTTGCAGGTGAACAGCTTTCATGTATGCATTTCATGTGGGTATGTAGTGGTTTGCCTGGAGTTCAGCTTTAAGCTAGCTATATTACACTTTATCTCGCCTGTCTTTTTCAGGTTTGCATGCATGCAGGATGCCGACATGTAGCATTGAAACAATCTATATAGTATTAACCACCTGTAGACTGGCCACTGTGCATAAATGGCTGAGTTAACTGCCCTGTTGCTCTGGGAGGAAGTACAGTACTTGTATGTATCGGCTTCAGGCACAGAGCTAATCGGTCTGTGTGCCTTGTGATCACTGTGATTGGTTATCACCGTGATCACATGGCAATGTTTACATTGCCAAACCCTCCCCTTCCTATTACAGCAGAAGCAGGAGAGAATAAAGGAACTAATGAATGAGTCATCCATGCATTACTTCCTGGTGAAAACAAGCTGCAGCAGCAAAAAATGAATAAAGCATACTAAAATTTTAACCCTTGCACCTCCACTCTACTGTATATGTCGGCTCCTTTCGATCTCTGTTCTGCTGTTTATTAACCTCCTTTACCTCCCTTATCCTTCACACCTGTATTTTAACCCCATTCATCCCCATCATCCTATGTGACCTTTCCATCAACCCCTTCACCTCCGCCACCCTCTGTGTATGACCTGTACGTTTAATGTATCTAGGGCACAATTTCCGAGCTCCATGTTTTACCCTCCTCAATACCGGCATGTTTCCTTATTTACAAAAAATTGTGGCAAAAAATTAGATAACCTTGGGGTATCTACTGTCCAAAAAGGAGTCATTTTGAGGGGTTTCATATTGTCCTGGCATTTTTCATTGCAATGTTATATAACAAAAACTGGGGGTTTTTTTCTAATTTTATTTCTACTTTTTCCCCCTTTTTATATAGTAAATAAATCAGTTATTAAATACCACCAAAGAAAGCTCCATCTGCCTCAAAAAAGCACTGAGAACTGAGAAATGGTCTGGTAATGAAGGGGGTTTAACATGCCGGTACTGAAGTGGTTCAACAATACAATATCAATTGCATGTGTAATGTAGAACTATTGTAAAGTGTGTAGGGATGTACCGATACCAAGTACCGTACTCGGTACAAGTACAGATACTTTTCGAGCTCCAAGACTAGAGAAAAATTCAAAAGTTAGGAGGCAGCTGTCATGTGTAAGGAGCACATGGAGCTCCTGGGATTTGTATATCTCTGTTTTAATGTATGATTTTGTTTTTATAAACGTATATAAAGGGATGCACCGATACCATTTTTGCACAAGCACTGATACATTTTTGTTTGTCATGTGACAGTTTTTCTAAAACAATATCGACTAATGATTTCAGGACAGTGGTGGAGCTCCAGGGCCCAGTTGCAGCTGCAACCCTGGTAGTTCTCATGAAAATGCCAAGTATCGTCACTGGTATCTGAAAAGTATCTGTGCATCCTTAGTGAAAACAATTCCAGTTCATCCAGTCACTGTATTATACATCCTGATACTGATTTTTACAACTGAACTAAAGGTCTTCACACACCTTGAGATTTCTTCACAATTCATAATTTCTTTGTGGCCCGTACAATCTGAGTGTAGAATGTATTGCTGACAGGATGGGGTTGTGTGGATTTTTGGTTAGGTAAAGAGTTTTCAGCAATAATGTTTAAAGGATAAGTTACCTTTGTGTAACAGGCCCATTGCCCGAGAACTGATAGTTACTGTGTGAACAACATTCTATCTCTATATAAACCTGAGATTTTGGTATTCTGTATACATTTGTTATGACTGCTGCTAATCCATTCTATGTTATCAGCCACTAAGGTGGTATGAGGCTAAAAGAAGGGTTCTGATCAGTTGGAAAAGAAAGCAATGAAAATGCAAGGTCTGCCTATGTTTAATTACCCAAATAAAGACTACTACTTCAAGCCTCCAAAGAAAACATTAGGGAAAATTAAGAATTACATAACTCGGCCTTTTCCAGGATCCTGAGAAAGCTGAGGATCTTAAATTCTGTGGCAGTCTCTCAATGCTGCAACTTTCTGCTGAATTGGGCAACAATCGAATATGTACAGTGGTACCTCGGGTCATGAACATAACAGGTTCCACGATTCTGTTTGTGAACCTAATTGGTTGCGAACCGTATCAAATTTCCCCATAAGGTTCAATGTAAATAAGGTTAATCCGTTCTGACCCCTACCAACGTGGTCACGAACCGATTTTGATCGCGAACAGAATCAAATTTTCCCATAAGGTCCAGTGTAAATGAGGTTAATCCGTTCTGAACCATATGTAAAAAAAAAAATGTAACCGCAAAAATATGAAACAAAAAACAGTACAGTATGAAGAGTGTACACTAACGTTCTTGTCACCTTCATAAACGCTCTGCACATTCTTGTCGCCTTCATTACTGCTCTGCACTTTCTTTTTACCACCATGCTTGATCTGCACTCTTTGGAGTCATGCTGTATTGAATAATACTGTACACTATTGTGCTACAAAGCACACAAAAAAGCTTCACAGCAAGTGTGCACAGGTCTGTCTGCGACTGCGATCTCGACTAGAGGAAGCCACGACCATGTGTCAGAGCGGGGAAGATGGCCACGGTTGTGTTTGTCACCCGATGCAGAGTTCGCGAACGGAGGCAACATTTTGCCGAACTTCCTGTTCGCGAACCGAATTGTTCGCAAACGGAAGCATTCGTGAACCGAGGTACCACTGTGTTTGGAAGTCTGTTAGCCCAAAACATTTTTCTTTTTTTTTTTTAGAGATGCCATTTAATTGGAAGACCTTGCTTTAGTACTGTTTTCTCCGAGATGATTGAGTGTTGCTATTGGCTGAACACTCCCCTTCCATTTTCTAGCTGTGGAGACCAAATCATTGATGTGTAGGGCAGAAGTTGGCTTTTTTATATGTCCAACCATTTAGTAATATCTATAGTTGGCTGCACAGTATGTTTATTAAACATCAGATATGTTCCATTGTATCTTTTCAGGGCTGAGACGCTTTGTATAGATGTTTTTAAATCACTGACTGACAACCGTTTTGTTTGGTGTTTTGCTTTCCCTAGATGCTGAGTTTGTGTCTTCATCTTTGGTTCAAGAAAGTATAAATTCTACAATAGGAGATGATGATAAAATCTACTACTTCTTCAATGAACAAGTCAAGGAAGAAAGTTCTGAGTTTTTAGCAAACACCAAAGTCGCCAGAGTAGCTCGGGTGTGCAAAGTAAGCTGGTTTTAAATCATTTTGCTAAATTTGTTTGGCCATAGATAAATTACTGAGAGGAAGCCTACATATGGTCTATTCAGCCTGCCCCAAACAATCATCTTCTGTTATTTTGATCTGTTAAATGTACCATTGAAAGTGTTTTGTTGAATCTGTTGGATATGTACAAAAAATCCTGTTGATCACGTCAGAAATACAGATCAGTTGTGTGTCTTGTGCACACTTCTAATAAGCCGCCCTAGTTGGTATCTAAGGATACAGAATGAATATTGTCTATGTTGCATACCATAAGTTAAGGGGATATGTCTGAGTAGTTTAGCAAAAAACACTGGGCAGGGCTGATACCAGTCAGTCCACAAATATGCTGCATGTTGTCGGCCCACAACTGGACTTAGAAACAGAGTACATTCTGATAGATCAACATGTATTTTTCTGTTCTTTGAAGGTGTTTTAAGGGATAAACATGGAATATTGTGCATTTATTGCAGAGATATACTGTCTATATAACACTAAGCTTAGCTGCTGCTGCGACAGAAACCCAATCTGAAACATGCCCCATCTCGGGTTCGGTTTCTGACATGGTGGTGCCTCTTTTATTTGTGAATCTGAGCTTGTGCACAATTTGATGAGAGCAGTTCATACTGGCTCAGTCTTGTGTGTGTGCTTAAGGAAGTCAATGCCAGCTTGTGGGTGATTTAAGCTGAACACCAGGAATGATCTGTTTTATAAACTTGCATTGCGCCAGCTCGGTTACATGTAATTATGCATGTGTCACATCTGGGGGGCTGCTGGGGATGCTGAAATGTACTGTAGTAGTCTGTGATGTCCTCTTCCATCCAGTGTACAGACTTGCTGACTGTACAATGAACAAGGGGAGTCGCTTGCTCCCATTGTATTTTTTTGTCAATGAATAAAAGACGTGCTCACATTGGATGTGGTGGTGATCATGATGTCATCCTCTTCTCCCTGCCCAAACAAAGAATGCCCTCCAGATATGACACATGGACACAGCTGGCCTAATATAAGTTTAAAAAAAAAAAGATAATTTCTGGAGTTCAGCTTTAAAGATCACAGGTCTGCATGTCCTATTTTTTATATATATGAGCCATTGTGATCGACTTACTAAAAGACTAGAGAATGTTGACCTAGTAAAGTGAATAAGGTGACGCATCTAATCATGTACAGTACATACATATGGTTGAGTACTCAAAGTGTACACCGCTCAACTTAATTTACTAAGATAAGTAAAGAGTCTCCATTCCTTTAATAAGTAAATCTCATTGCATTTTAAAGAAGTGTGTTAACACATTACAAATGTGCACATTTTTTTATGCCTTTTAATGAATTGTTTATGCCATTTAGTCCCATAACTTCCAATTGCAGAACACCCTTTGATCTCAAAATTCAGTTTTTGCTTCCCATGCAGCATTTATCAAGCACATTATACACATGTTTAAAGGCATATTTGTGGCGTTTATGATGCATTTGGCTTACAATTCTGTTTCATTTTATTGCTTGAGCTGACAGCCCAAATGTTGGTCCAGAAAAAATCATAAAAGAAACAAAATCACAATAACAGTACATTTGAAGATTTTTTTTTGTGGTTAGTTCACAGATGGAGAGAGCATTTGAAGTGTTTTTAAAATGTAACAACACAGTCAAAAGGATCAAACATGCTCCAGGGCTGTCATCCTAATCCATTCTTCACTACTTAACTACCTGACTTGGACAGGCATGTCCATAGTAGGTGCTGGGATATTTGTATGCACATGCTTATTCCAGGCCATTGGTTCACTAAGTAGTGAAGAATGGATCAGCATGACCGCTCTGGGGCATTTCAATACAAAAAAAACATTCAGACATGGCAGCTCTTGTTTCTGTCCAAATTAGATCCTTTTAAGGAAGGGCTTCTTTACAGTAATCGTGATTCAAGCTGAACTCCAGGCAAACTGCTCAATACAGAGATGAGGGAGGAGGAGCTTATCTCTCTGTTGCTCTGCTGTCTCCTCCTGCCCATCCTGCTTTCACTCCAGTGCTGCTTGGATCTTAGTGCTGCTTCTCATTCCTCCTTTATGAGTTGCAAAGAATCCTGCCACTCTGTTCGCTCCTCCTATCAGCTTGTTCCTTGTTAGCACCTGAGCACTGCAGTACAACTGACTGGCTCCTTGTGCTGCTTCACCCTCTCCCATTCTGAGATCTGAGGTATGAAGATGAGGCTGATACCAGGCCATTTATTAAATATTTATTTTTATTTATTACCGGTATTTGTAAAGCGCTGCGTAAATTGTCGGCGCTATATATAGTGCACATTCACATCAGTCCCTGCCCTCAATGAGCTTACAATCTAAGGTCCGTATCTCACATGCATACATATGAGTCCAAATGAGTCAGGAGCTAATTAACCTACCAGTATGTATTTAGGGAGTGGGAGGAAACTGGAGTACCAGGAGGAAACTAACACAAGCACAGGAAGTACAATCAAACTCCTTTGCAGATAGTGACCTTGCCAGGATTCTAACCAGAGACCCCCAGTGCTGCAAGTTGTATGCATTAATGAATACAGAGCTGCAGTAATATGCGCTTTTTAATCTTCTTGGAGTTTAACTTTAAATCTGTGTGTAGCTACCATAGTTTGCTTGGACGGGTTACCTTTATTATGTGTTCCCTCATTGTAAGCACGCAAGAACTCAACTTTTTCAATAATCGATTATAATCGATTAGTTGTTGCAGCCCTAAACTAATTGTATACATCTTTCTTATATCAGTGATAATACAGTATGTGGTATACTTATTTATTTTATAAAGGGTCATGGGAACTGTGTGACAAGATTCACTACAGCGGAAGAAAAGGCACTGGCAGATCTGGCTTGGCATAGATTGTTAGCTCCGTGGGAGAGTTTTTCCTTCTTCCTCAGTCTTGTATATCTTTCATTCAGTCCTATCAGTTCTTTGTAGGAAAATGGTGATTTGTATTTTACTATTACTTGTTGGCAGCTCTCCCCATTTTGAGTAAAGTGGTCTCAAAAGAACACTTTGTCAGACTTGCTTCTTGTGTTAACAGAAGGCTATAAACGCGTCTATTTCTAAGCTGTTCCAAAACATCACAAAATAGCGCACAATTGTCCAATAAAAAAACAAGCCGTAAGCTCATAGGCATTATCTGAAAAGGCATGTTTCCCCAGCAAACTCATTTCTTGCTCTGTTACAAGCCATCGGCCAGAATATTTTACAATGTGTGCAGATGGTAAATAGCTTCATCTCTTATCAATTTCTACAACGTTTCCCTTTGCTGAAAATGGGTTTCACAACAGACTCATTAGCTAGTACATTGAACTCTTGTTGTCCCAGTCAAGTGGCATGCAGGGACAGAGTATAGGAGCCTTGTTCTAGAAAGATATACAACTTCTCATTGTGCACTGGTCCTTTTCTTGGCAGAAATTGACTAATAGTATATAATGTGTATGGAGATATACAAAGATGACGGGAAAATACTTAAAACACCCTGTAAGTGATATCCTTTGTATCCTCTTTCAGCACAAATAAGCAGCTTGGGCTTAAGAGGGACTATGGGCAAAATAAAAAATGATATGCAGGATGCAGTCTGCCAGTAGCGTTAACACAGCAGTTTTTTTTACTGAGTCACCACATAACAGTTTTATTACCTATTGATCCTGCCAGTGGATCTGATATGTTTACAATTCCTTCAACAGGGTGTCAACTGGTGACAAAATTATGTTTTGTCACCCTGTGGACAGGTTAGTCTGAGATGAAAATGTAGTTTTAAACGGATTTTAAATAAATGACAAACAAATTATTATATATATAATTATATTTTAGGTGCGATTAGATGCACGATCGATACGTCAAGGGAGAGTGATTGATTCCTAGCGGCATGTGATCATATTATATGCGATTCCATGCGGTGTGCCAGCGTTCAAATGCAGCAGCTGTCACCCAATCATTAACTTGAATGAGTGACAACTGCTGCTTATAAACGGCAGATTGGGAATTCCTGCTGCAGGAAATCACAGGTTCCCTAATCATCCCTAAAATATACCTGTAGGAGTGAATGGAGCCGAACTCTTTTTTAAGCAGTTAGATTAACATTTCTTTTATTTTGTGGGATCACTTTGAAATGCTCCTGAGCTCATTCAGAATTCATTGACAGGTGCATTTGATAGGCAGTTGACCTGCTTCAAGCAGGTTTTGCACTCCCATAGACTTGATTTTTTTTTTACTGTAGCAGAAAAATTATACCCCATATTAGGCTGTGAGCTTTACATGTTAGAGCAGGAGACAAACATTAGATCTGCACAGTATTGCATTGTTTCCATCACTAATACAATACCTTTTTTCCTTCTGCATGAAACTGTATTTTCTATTTTGTTAAATAGTGAAGTAAACCTACAAGAGAAACCTGATATGGTTCTGTCTTAAACAAGTTTTTGGTTGTCTAGAGTCTTTTGACTTTTGCATGCTTTCAAAACCTCCCTTTGCCAGCCAAGCTCAAGGTGAAGGATCCATTGGCCAGATTAGTTTTAACTAAACCAGTCACTGCTAGCCCCCCAGATGTGAGCTTGCACATCTGTGTTGTACAATCATTTAAAAAAAAGGTTGTTTGCCAGTTGGATCTTCAGTTCACGGTCTCCTGATTGACAGGGGAGGAGACCTGATTTTTTTTTAGCTGCAGTTTAGTAACGTTTACAGGTCTCCTTCTCACCCCCAGTGTATACCTGAACAGTAAATGTAAAAGCAACAGACTGATGAGCTCATCTCCCTGTCACTCTGCACTCTCCTTCTATCATGCTCCTTTCGTGGCAGTGCAGCTTAGATCTTAGTACTACTGCTTCTTCCCCCTTCATGAGTCCTGCTGTACAGGGGCTGCAAAAAGCAGACACCAGGTCAAATGCAGGCACCCAACTGCTGTCATTTAAAAAAATAATTATGGAGCTGCTTTGATTTGTGTCTTCTATCTGCCTGGAGTTCAGCTTTAAGTCTAAGTTGTTGAATTCTAGGAGGCTACTGTTCGTTATTTCCCACCATTTATCTTTGTTCTCCGTTACTAAACTTACCGCATCAAATATATTCTGGTGTTAGAATTGCTTTAATGAGTGACTGTTGGGAATAGGACAGAAATTGGGAAAGCTGCTGTTTCTTTTTTTCTAAAGATGACAAACATACTTGATATCATTCCCAAATTCCTCATTCATTCTGTGCTCCGTGACAGTGTATATAACAAACTTTTATTTCCTAACATGTACTAATGAATTGATAGCTGGAATGACTTTGTATGGGCAGCTTCACTTTTCTTTTCTGCTTCTCGCAGTTTTTATCCAGCAGTTCATTCCGTATGACCTTTTTATGGATTTATGAAAATGTTTCACTTCAAGGTCAAACTGTATTACATTTTTATTTTTTTTAAGTAAATTCTGTGCTTTAGAGCAGCCATGACAAGTCTGCTTTTGTCTTTAAAAAGTAAAAAACTATCCTGTGCTCTCTTGGTTTTAGTTTCCTTACTTATGGGGTCTGATGTTTCCTGAGTTCTTGTGTAAGCTCCATCACTTGCTATTCCATTGTCCAGTGAATGTACCCTTCCTGGCCACTGGAATGGCAGGTTTAAGGGCTCAGCTATGATGTTTACAGAAGCCCCCCTAAAAATGTTAAACTACATCAGAGAGGTACATAGAAAAGGCTTTTTAAAAGTGTGAAATGAAGTACAAATAAATGTTATTAATAATAACAGAGTACCAGTGGCGTAACAACCGGGGGTGCGGGGGGGTCACTTGCCCCGGGCGCTGTACAGGGACAATGATGGCATGCTTGGACTTGGAGTTCCTTAGCTGATATATATGTGTGGAGGTGGGGGGTACAGTTCTAGTGGATGTTTATATAATATGGGGGGGGGGCAAAAAAAATGTTCTGCCCCGGGCGCCCATAACTCTGGTTACGCCACTGCAGAGTACGCTTCTACATACAATTCCTAGAAGTTCCAACTGACTTCATATGAAATAAACTCGATTTTCAGAAATATTGTATCTCGTACTGTTCAAGTAAAAGTGCAACACAATAGCGCTCTTGTGTGACCGCTACATTTTGATACTTCACCTCAAGTGACACATGGGTAGACATGACTTAAAGGGACTTTCCACTTGCAGGAAAAAGTGGAAAATTCCTTATACTGGAGTCAGCAGCCCGCAAGACAGGTCCCATCTATATTTCATTCTTGAGAACACAAAAATCTTGGATGTTTAAACCAAAAACAAACATTTATTTATTACCAGTCCTTCTGTTTTAAGAAAATTGTTTACATTTTATTTTCACCTAATGATCTGCTAGTAACACACCTTCTTCCTATGTTAACAATGCTCCCTCACTAGAAGGGAAAGGTAGTACACATAGGGTATAGAAAAGTAGGTAATTAAATAGTAGTTAGGATACACAATAAAAGTAGGATCATTATAAATAAGGAAAGAGGGGAGGAAGGAACAAGGTTTAAGTTTGAAATAAAAGGATTTATTATTGATTTGTATATTGTTTAGCTATCACACTAGTGAACACATGAGGGAAATAAGAATAGAGGAACGTAGACACTATAAGGGGATATAGTGAGATATACATATATGAGAAGAGAGTGATAGAGGAAGTAAAATATGATGGATGACTAGTGATGGATATTGGAAGTGGGTGAAAGTTGTAGTTATCTCAATTAGAGCTATAAATAACTATTAAAAATAAGAGATAGTTTGAAACTAATGTTTATGAATGTTTGTCTAAATGTACTTTTATGGAAACAAAATAATAAAAATATATTAAACTCAAAAAAAACAATGCTCACTCACCATATCTATTGAGGAGCAGCGTTGTCACCCTAGGACAGGAAGTATTTCAGTACTACCGAACTCGTTCCCCCTCAATCACAATAACATAGATGGCGCTGTTTTGTAGTTCAGAAGTGACCTGGGCAGGAAAATTAGATTGCTTAAGATAATACTTCAGTGAGCACAGGGCGGTACTGGGTTTCTGACCGGAAGTATTTTTTGCTATTTATCAAACATGTATAACTAAACACTTAAATAAAATGTAATAGTTAAAAAAGGAAGTTAATTGTTATCTTATACATACAATTTAAAAGCAGATTATTTACAGTGTAATAAGGCTTATACTTTGCAATTAGTCCTCAGCTTGACAAATAAAATGAATATTTCTGCTAATCATTACCCCTGGGAGCATGCATGAAATCGGGGTCATTGAACTCTTTTTGGGGAGGTGGCTGAAAGTAGACAAACCACAGACAGAAAAGTATTTGGTGTATGTCCAGTTCCACATGTACACAGGTGATAACAAAACAGTTTCACAATGTGTTATCTTCTGTAGATACCTATCCCAGATAGAGGCTTGTTTACCATGTTAGGAATGTAGTACTGCTGTGAGTCACTAAAAAAAAGACTTTTAACTGGAGGAGAGTTGTAGATTAAAATGCAGTTCGTTTGTCAGATAAAGCAATTACATTGTTTATTAAAAACATGGCTATATGTGTTGCGCTATTTTTAGTAGTCCTAGGGTGCCCATAAATATGAGATGGCTAGATCTGGTAACAATCCTTGACTAAACTGACACCTCTGGCCAAAAGTAGTTGGTAAAATAGTGATGGGACATTTCAGAAATTGCCCATTTGCTATCGTTTTCTATTGTCACACAAACATTAATCCCTTACGTGCCTTAGGGGAGTCTGAGTTGATAAGGGAGGCCTCTTGCAGCTCTAGTCTGAGAGCCCCTGGGAGTGGAAAAGGGGTGCAAGAACGAGAGCGACACAAGTGCCGCTATGTAGCGAAGTCCAAGACTAGCCGGGTCAGCAATGGTCTGGCAGTGAGGTACAAGAACAGCAACCAAGACGTAGTCGGGAACAGGCCCGGTCAGCAACTTGCAAAGCGCAAAGCAGCAGACAGGAACATGGTCAGAGCTGAGCCAACTTCAAGGAATCCAGAAGGTCAAACAAGCTGGGTCGGTAACAGGAAATCAAAACGAGATGCAGGATACAGGCGCAGGGAACAGCTGAGGACCAGTCGGCATTGGAGGCTAGGATGTCACAGCCTTAAAGTAGTATTAAACCCTCAAACCTTTTTTCAAGAATGAATCCAGATCAAGCAAAAATACATTGCCCAGCAAAGCATTGATTTACATTTTTGCCCAAACAGTTACGGTCATCATGTTTTTGACAGCTGCTTCAAAGTCTCTCCGCTCAGCTTCCCTGAACTTCCTAATAAAATAGACAATTAGTTGTGCTAGGAAAGATGTAAATAGTCACCAGCTGCAACAATGTATGTGGACAGGAAGTTACATCCCTGAACTTGCTGTCCACTACAAGATCACAAAGGGCAGTGAAGACTCCAGCAACTGTTTATCTACTAGCATGGAGAGGGGGCCAGGGGGGAGGGAAGTAGCTTTTTTTTTCTGTGTTTGTGGAGACACACACAGGTTACTAGCACACACAAGGGTGACTGCATAGCACTCTGCTTGACAAAGTCACTAAACATGTAAGCCAGACAAAAATTTGTTTAGTTTAGTTTTGTTAAATTATTTTGTTTTTCGCGTTTCGGGCCGGAAAGTCAATTCGTTTCAGCATTCGGATCAATCCGAATTTCGTTAATTTCGGATGACTTAAATGATCATTATGAACTAAAATGTGTTGCAGAAAAGTGATATTACATTTACTATTTTTAATTTCTTACAACAAAAGCCAAAAAAAAACAGCGTGGGGACCCCTGATGTAAAAAAACAGTGCACGGTCCCGTCCCCCCCAAATCCCATACGAGGCCCTTAATCTGGGCAGCAGCCTGGCAGGGCAGGAAAGAGCAAGTGGCCCCACCTCCCTCCACCATACCAGGCCTGGGAGGGTGCGTTTCCCCCTGGAAAAGCACCTTGTATCCATGCCGATGGGGACAAGGGCCTTTACCCTAAAACCCTGGCCTGGTGGTTGTAGAGGTCTGTGGGCAGCAGGGCTCATCTGGGTACCCCCTTTCATATAGGGTGCACCCAGATGCCACCCCCCCTTGTGAATGAGTAAGGTGTACTTGTACCCCTACTCATTCAGTCAAGGGTTTAATAAAATGTAAATAAACACACTAGGGCTGCAATAACTAATCGATTAACTCGATAATCGATTATGAGAATAGTAGGCAACTATTCTCATTATTGGTTGGTGGGAGAGAGAGAAAGAAAGAGAGTGGGTGATTGTCAATGCAACTAATCGATTAGTTGCCCGAACATTTTTTCAACTAATCGATTATGCAAACACAATGTATAAACATCAATGCGGTATAAGGCAAAGGGAAGAGAAGTAAAGAAAAGGGATCAGGTAGGGAGTCCATCGGTCGGTCATCCTCGATTTTAATTTTAGGTCTGTTCCACAGGTCCTCAGGTCTCATCTAGGCGCCCCCACATTTAGGTTAGATGAGCGATAAAAATCGTACAGTCTCGTGAAGCCATTGTCGGGTTGGTAAATGCTGGGATAAATAATGGTTGGGAAAATAAGGGGAGAAGGGGTAAAGACGGTGATATCAGATGTGAGGAGTATTTCAATGAGTACCACACTTTCAGGGCATGTTTCAATAGAGGACTAAGAGAGTGGGGTCTATCCACTGCTGGTAACCAGGGGAGTGCTTGTAGAGAAATTGGGGAGCAGTTGGGGATTTCTAACATGGTCCATAGTGGGACAATAGTTGCTCGGTGGATAGTAATTAGGTGGAGCAATTGGGATGCTTGGTAGTAAAGAAGGATGTTCGGTAGGCCTATGCCCCCTTCTCGCTTGTGTTTATATAGGGTGGACCTTGGGACCCTTGGGCGTAGTGGGTGCCATATAAAGGTTAAGACGTTCCTTTGGAAGCTTCGTAAGATAAAGGGTGGGACTGCTATCGGCAACACTCTAAAATAGTTTTAAAATATATTTTAAATAAAGGAATTGTCAAAAATTCATGTTTTGTTTTTTTGTTCAATAAATTAATTTTTCTAAGGTGTTGTGTGTTCTAGGGCTGCAGCTTATTGTATTGGGAGATTTGACAAGTTTTAGGAAAAAACAATCTTTCTTTTCCAAATTACCCTAAACTTGCATGTATGGCCAGCTTTAGGGGGGCACTGTCACAGTAATCAGAGCCTCTAGGCTAGCCTTTCTCAGTCTTTTTAATTTGGTGGAACCCTTGAAATAGTTTTTAGTTCCTTTAAATCATAGCTCCTGGTACAGTAGTATGATCAGTAAGTTGTAGAAGCTTTCAAATACAAGAATGGGGCCTATCTAGGGTATTTGACTTATAGAGCACACCATTTTTTACCTTCACACAGTTCTATGCAACAAGCTGGAACCTGTGCGCCTCTCTTCTCCCTGCCGAGCCGCGGCTGTGTTGGCCGCCTGGCGCCCCTGTTGCCATGGCACTTTGTGTTTAAAGGGATAAAACATAGGGAAAGGAGAATTTATTCTATGGATTTATCAAATATGTTTTTACCTTGACACATTCTTTAAATGTTTCATGTTTTTAGGTATTGTGTAGATCCTACAGTGGCATTTTGGTTTCATCAACATTTATCAGCAACTCTCCCACTTTTTCCATAATTACTATTTAGAAACATAATCATTTCTTTATATTTCCAGAGTGACATGGGAGGGAAGAAGATCTTGCAGAGGAAGTGGACTTCATTCCTAAAGGCACGATTAGCCTGCTTCATTCCGTACTATGAAACCTTGAAGAGCGTATACACCCTAGAGATGGGAACCTGGAACACAACTATCTTCTATGGCGCCTTTGTTTTACAATGGTACGTTTTTGTTTTTTGCACAGTTCAAAGTACTTTAGTGGAAAGGCACTAGATATATTGAATCAGACTCCTCGAATACTGTGAAACATATATCAGTAAAAGTACTCCTGTGACCCAAAAGAGAAGTAAAGCCAATATAAGGTTTGACTTTTCTTCTCTGTTAAGTCACTTCATACTTATGTATTTCAACTGCGTATTTAGCTGTTTGCCTACACTTTCCCCTAAGAATAATAAACCATAATGGTATGCATTTGTCAGTTTTTCTTTCAGTCTTTCAATATAAAATAGTGGCAAAACACAACTCTTTAATTCTTTCACACGGGTGTGCAGGGCCATAGACCGCCCAGATTAGCGTATTTCTGGGTACTGCCTAATGTTTGCATTCAACTTCAGATAGAAGTCTTTACAAAACAATGATAGGCTGTCACTCTTCTCAGTTAAGGACAGAAGAGAAGCTCTGGGCGCAAAGATTGTGTCCAGAACCACTTATCTGTCCCTGGATGCAAGCAATAGTTGAACGATTACATGCGAACAGCCACGGATAGTGTCAGCCTGTCATTGATTTGTACTGCCTTCCTGTCCTCAGCTGAACCAGAGTTTTTCTATGACCCCAAAATGGATGCATTTCCATGCTTATGGGAGCTGTTGCTTTAGATGCTGAAAATGTGACGGCCGTGCTCCGCTAATGGTTAAATGCCTGTAGTCCTACTTAAGTGCATTGTCTAATCAGTGGGACATGACCACTTCCTGACTATGCAGCAATTGTTTTTAGCATGCTGTTCTCCTTCACAGTGGGAATCTCACTGCTCTGTTTCCATTTTAGATATTCCATATGTGCAAACTGTCACAAAGGAGAATATTTTCTGGGACAGAGGAGATAAATGGTCTATAAAAAGCTAACCAAACGTTACTGTGATTTGGATTGCTTTCTGCTGTAATGCTAGTATTGTGTATCATGTAATCTAGTCATGTTTAAAGAGAGGCCCTAACCGGCTTTCTGGCAACTCTGACATTTGCCGGAAGCCCTGGTGTGTCCCTGAAAGGAGCAAAAAAGCTAGTTTGAGCTCACATAGGCTTTAGCTCTCTGTTATATGTGCTAGGCTTCAGTGTTCTATTAAAGGAAACCTGTCCCAAGAGAAATAATGCAGCGGCTATTGCTGTCCTTCTAAAAATCCTATTTGTCAGCCCTGCTTGATTCTCTGACTTTTTACTACTTTCAGTCACTGACCTGGAACATGCATGTGGCTAGTGAAGTCAGAACTTCTTTATTTCTTTATTTTGCAATAATTGTTCAGGTCAGGGATGCAGGAAGTACTTAGGCCATTAGAGGAGCATGACAGCCAGGCAATGTGCATTTTCAGAAGCAGAGGTCAGTGATGCTAGCCTTCATACATCTCTCAGCACAAGTTTCCTTAAAGATGGCATTGTAGCAGTTATTAAACATAGGTGCAGCTTGCCATGTGCATAATGGAGACTTCACTGGCACTGTTACACAGATGTCATAAACACAGATGCGAGTTGGTGGAATTTACAGGCTGGACTGCTTTGGATTCCCAGTATTGCCCTTCCAGGAGATATGAAAGCACTGCCTCTGCAAGACCAGAATGTATTTTGCCTCTTGCGACTACTTGCGGGCATAATGTATCTTAACTGCAGTTAATCCCATTGATACAATTGGGCCACAGAGACAGGGGTAGCTTCTGGGAACCGCTGCATTACCCAGTAGTGTGATCATATTCGTCCATCCAGCCATGCTCTAAAACTGGATCGTTAGTATTTTCATGTGTATCACAGCAGGAAGATGGAGTCAAAAAGAATAGTCACAAGCAGTTGAGCAAACGGGTCCCTTGATGTGCAGTTGGAAACTTATTAACTTCAGACAAAAACATGTCCATTAAAGTGCACATAAACCCAGACAATGAACTTCTCTTCTTTGGTCCCTTTTGGTCTGTTAATATACCATTGAAAGTGTTTTGTTATATCTGTTTGATAAGGAAAAAAAAAATACCTGTTGATCTTGTCGGAAATCTTCTTCTGAGCTGATTACTTCCTGTGCTCTCGGCCCGTGCTGACTGTTATCAGTAATATTGTTCGCGGCTATCTCTGAGGCCTACAGAACCACAACCCGCTGTGTTATAGAGAATAGGAGGGGGTACGTTTTTGTAATATTGTTTCTGTTGTTCCAATTCAGGAGTGTAAAGCCAGATATACACGCTATAGCCCGCTATATACTGAGGTTTGGTCCGCCCATCATCATCATATACTGAGTGTCCTCCCATCACCCTTAAAAGAACAATGGAATAAAAAGGTTACCCTATAGTTCGCTTTTAAATTATCTGAATACCATGAAGGCATAAATAAATTGCTTCAGTCAAAGACCCAAATAGAAAATGTACCTTTTGATAGTTTTACTGTATCTCTTGTGATAGTGTGGTGCTTGTTGGATGCACTGTATGACAGTAAACTTACTAGAAGATTTTTTTATCCAGTGCAGAGAAGGAAGGTGCTGGATAGGAGATGTTGCTGATAACAGATGCTTGTAATTACTGGCAAAGAAAGCCCAATTTGAATTTTGTCAGCGGACGCTGCCAAGATTGCGATGAATGACGCCTGCCCAGAAGGGATTTGTTTGCTGATATCTTACAATTTATCAAGTCAATATTGATGAAGAATGGGTTCCTGGCCACCCACTCAGTGCTTACGGGAAATGCTGTTCTGCTTTGTGATTGGCAGTATCCATCCGCTGGTTTTAGACAGCTCAAAGTCAAAATAAAAATGACAGTATAGGCAGAGATGGATGAAGGCAGTGGAGGCCTCGATAATCAGTATGAATGTGCCTGCCTGCTCTCTCTTAGCCCAGAGTACCTGCAAAATTTGATAATAATAACATGTGAAAGGAGGTCTTGATACAAGGCCTTATAAATAGTGAGGTGTCCGTTTCAGGCTTTGCTTATAACCTTGTGGCTGTGTGCAGGTTTGTGAACAAGGCAAGTAGTTATTGTCATTCAACAGGTCTCCTTTGTGTAACTAGACACAGAATGCTTTGCTTTGCTCTGCATATGCTGCCTTTCCCCATCAGACTAGCGACAGAGGTCCACCCTGAATACCTGAGGTGCAGCATTTTGCAAGTGACTGATCTACATGAATGTGACCAGCTAGGGCAGGGGTAAGCAACCTCGGCTCTCCAGCTGTGCTGAAACTACAAATCCCATAAGGCATTGCAAGCCACAGGCATGACTCCCAGAGGCAGAAGCATCATGGGATTTGTAGTTTAAGCACAGCTGGAGAGCCAAGGTTGCCTACCCCTGAGCTAGGGTTACTGTAGAGTGGGGGGATCCCTGCTTTGCAGCTTAGTATGGAGGCTTTTCCAGGTGCAGCCAACACATAGAATCCTGGGTCAGGTCTTTCTCTCACAGGGAAAGCTTGTCTGTATCGTATACACTAAGCTTTGCGGATCATGTAGTGACAGTAATCTGTGGAGTACAGTACAGGATAAACATGGTTTGAGAAAGTACATTGTACACACTACCCAGGTCCTCTGTAACCCTCAGTGCCTGGATGTTCTGCTGTTTACAATACATGTTCAAACCCATCCACCACTGATCCATCAACTCTATAGGTCATCTGTGATCCCCAAACCACACAGCTTCTGCTGTTTTCAGATCTCACTGGCTCCCTTTTCAGTGGTTGGTTACACCACACCATTTTTTTTACTTCCACCGCTCCAAGCGTGCTCCTGTGATGGACTACAACCTCAATACAAACTAGTAGTCCTATCACTGTAGCCATTTTTAAAAATGTATTTTATTGTTTATCCGATTAACCGATTAATCGAACTTTATAATCGGCTAACCGATTTTGAAAATAATCGTTAGCTGCAGCTCTAGTTGGGGCCTCCTCACTGCCCCTAGCACCCATAGTGGCTGCATTATAGTTACGTTTGTTAAATATTTTCTATCAGTTGTTTACATCTTTTTCTAAATAAGTGAACTGATTATCACAGAAGCTTGACTTTAAAATGAAATGTTTAAAATGAAATGTTTAAGTAGAGGCATGTTGTAAGCATGGTTCTCATCCTGTGAGATGTTGCTGACAGCATATGGACCATGCCTGCATTAAGCAGTTTTGGACAGTGGCAGTAGGTATTGCACTACTTGGGGTGCTATAATTTAAAGGAACTTCCTCTGTCTATGGCCAGCCTTTGTGAGACTACAGAACGGAAAAGTCAGAATTGTTTGTGAAATCAATATTCATAGTCAGTGCATGTACTGAAAAAGTCCTCTGCTCTTTCTTAAAGTGACACTAAACTCAGGAGTTAAATCTTGAAAATGCATTCAAGTACCTCAACTATTAACACAAATGTAGCTTATATTGTGTATCACTCGGCTGTAGATCCTCAAATCATCTCTGAATTCATGCTGTAAACTAGAACACAAAAGCCTCCCTCCAGAAGGAAGTATAATGTCAGCATGAATTCAGAGATTTGAGGATCTACAGCTAAATTATGCACAAATAAAAGGTACAGTATTGTTAATAAGGTACTTGAATGCATTTTTTTTAATGCAGCACACCACATTGCATAGAAGTGCACTACTATGTGTTATGGTGCGCTGTCACGCAGGTGCCTTGCGGTTCCATTAAGAACAAATGGCACCACAGCACACCAACATGGTCAGTGCACATTTTCATGCGTTGCAGCACAACTGTGTAAATCCGGCCTTAATGCTACAGTATACAAAGGCGTTTTAGACCGTTATGCGCTTCCAATCTTAAACTGCTAGGAAAGGGTCATTTCTGTTCCAGCATGATTGTGCCCCCGTGCAAAAAAGCCAGCTCCATAAAAAAATGGTTTGATAAGTTTTGTGTTGAGGGACTTGAGTGTTCTGTACAGAGCTCTGACCTCAACCCTATGGGTACACTTTTGAGAGGAACTGGAACATCAATTGCAAGCCAGGTCTTCCCATCTAACAACAATACATGCTCTCACAAATATCCACAGATGCACAATATTCCGGGACACTTACCAAGTTGAGTGGAGGCTTTTAGATCTGCAAGGATGGTGGTGGTGTCCAACTCCATATCACTTCCCATGGTTTTAGTGAGTCCATCCAAGATGGTCAGGTGTCAATAAACATTTTAGTGGTATAGTGTAGCAACTACAAATCCTACATTTCTTTAGAGAGAACCATTTATATGAGTCCTTGTCCCCCCAAAGAAGCTGTTAACTGGATAGATATAAGATCATTGTCCCCTCTAGGCTGTAACTATTTGGAAAATAATGTGTATGTGGTAACGTCATCCCATGACCTCTGCAGATGCTAAAAGGTTGATTTCTGGAGAAGTAGCAATGGCTTGATCGTTTTTACATAATCATTTTGAAGCAGTAGGCTATTCAGACTGCCATCTCATGTCTGTGGTGTTGGCAGTTTTGTAGTACAGCAACATCTCTTAATGAATCAGTGACAGCAGGCTAATGTGGCAGCAAAAGAGTTAATAGTGCCCGTCTGTGCAGATAAATAGGAATGATTTTCTAGTCTGTCAGGGAGCTGTTGGCTCATGCACTGTCACACAATAATGCAGAACATCAAACCTTCCTTTGTAATTCTTTTTGGCACTTCTCTACGCATCCAGCTACAAGCTGCCTCGCTCTAATCTAAATTGTATATAATAAGAATTTGAGATGCAGCATGGCAAAGCACTCAGTAGAATGTGCTTGTTTTCCCCGCTCTCCTTAATCAGAATAAATTAATGTATGTGTTTTCATTTTAGTGGGATATAAACACATTTATGGCAACAGACAATAATACGTTCATTCAGTATTGCTGTAGTTCATGTTATTATGTGGATAAAACAAGATCTATGTTAAAGTTTTTCTGTCTAATACTTTTTTTTAATGTCAGAATGTTTCTGTATTCCAGGCAAACGGCTACATACATAGCTAAAATATATACATGTGAACTATCTTATCTGCCAAAAATGTAGATTGTTAAACCATTCTTATGATCCAGGCACTCCTGCCAAGCAGCATAGCCAGGTTCATGACTTCAGTGTGTTTTATGCATTTAAGCAATACAGCTAGGTCACTGACTAGTCCCCCAGCGTACTGTTTCAGCACTGAAGGAGCGCAACACACTGCTGAGCTAAACGGTCACTTCTGCTCTCCCCCTGCCAGTCAGTACAGGGTTGTCAGCACTGTGAAATGCATCTTTTTCTTTAAATGAATAAGAATTAACTTGATTATAAGCTCATCTCAAACAGACACTTGGCACACTATATTGGGCACCGCAGCCTGAAATATAGTATTATACAACATAGTCATGCAACAGTATAATACTGTGTGGCACTATTAATTTCTGCTACCAAAAATGGTTTGCTTTTATTACTCTTGATTTATCCCTCCCTGCCAGACAGTAAACATAGCTTTAAGTAATCATTTGAGGATGGGTCTGTTAAAAATAAACCATGTCTCAGTTGCTGGAAGGCTGTAAACTATGTGGAGGGTTGTTTATGTTCCTTTAGCTATTTTCTGATCTTTGCACTCTCAATGCCTCTTAATATATTTTTGTGTCTGTTTTGTTTTAAATTCCTGTAATATTCATTTTCACGTCATTTTATTTGTCTTGTTGCATTTTCCGCACTCTTTATCCGTGTTGTAGCAACACTGTTCAGTGATCTCAAAAAATGAGGTGCCCATTAGTGGAGCTATCTAGCTATGTCACTGCAATGCTTGCCCTTTAGAATCACATGGGCCTCAGCTCAGCTAGTCATCAATGTAGCTTATTTGTGACTGCTGCTGTGTAAATGCCCATAATATACGCCATTAGCTCCGCTCTTGATATGTGCCCCCTAATTCCCTGTGGTTTTTTTTGTGTTACGTAATGTATTGTTCAGTTGTCTCAGAAAAACGTGATGACCCCTGCTGCAAAACATGTAGTAGTGACATTGTGTTGTCTTTTCCAGGAGAAAAATGGAAGTCTCAGCGGTTTGTCGGTATAGCATAACGGATATTCACGATGTATTTGAGGGTGATTACATGGAATATCAAGATCTTTTGCGGAAATGGTCTCGATATCAAGGGACTTCGCCAAGGCCAGGTTCTGTAAGTGTTTCTTAGCCTTGTATCATTTATAATATGTGTATATAAAACAAATGGCGACCATGCAAAAATGAATCTGCATCATTGGCATAATTAACACAGATGAGGACATACCTAGAGAAAAGGATGTACAAATTCTGCCTTACTTATTCTAATCAGTCATGCTATGGAATATGTTACCAGCCTATCCAATAAGAGCATCTTTAGTTGCCATTAAACAAAAGATTCCAGGAGGACGGGGCTTGGTCATAAAAGACATCCAGTTTTGGAGTGGGATAGATTGTGAACTCTTACAGACAATTTAACCATTTTTCTTTTATAGGATTCATAACAGTCATGGATGTTTATAAATATTTTTTGTTTGTTGGGTTTAAAGTGACATTAAATTCAGGAGTTAAATGCATTCAAGTAATTTAGCTATTAACCAAAATGTATCTTATTTGTGTATCACTCGGCTGTAGATCCTCAAATCATCTCTGAATTCGTGCTGACACTGTCCTTCCTTCTGGAGGGTGGCTACTTTTGTTCCCCATGGTCCGTGTGTGTGCTGTAAAGTAGCCACCGCTCCAAGCTCAATCCTATGATGCACTATAACTTCAATACAAATTAGTAAACTAAATGTGAGATTGTAGTCCATTACAGAAGTGAGATTGGAGCAGTGGCTACTTTACAACACACACAGGGACCATGGGGACAAAGGTAGCTACCCTCCAGAAGGAAGGACAGTGTCAGCACCAATTCAGAGATGATTTGAGAATCTACAGCCGAGTGATGCATGAATAAGATACATTTTAGTTAATAGTTAAGGTACCTGAATGCATTGAAAACTTTAAATTTAAAAGCGCTTTCACTAAACATGATACATTTGTACTCGTCATTGCAGCCTATAAAATGCCAGTATGTTAGGTTACCTTTACTAAAGATGCATGCAGTTTCCAGACGCATCACCTGACTCTGTGTTGGAATTAGGGATGTTCAGATACAGAGTACCGTACTCGGTACAAGTACAGATACTTTTCCATCTCCAAGACTAGACTAGAGAAAAACTCAAAAGTTAGGAGGCAGCTGTCATGTTTAAGGAGCATACGGAGCTCCTGGGATTTGTACATTCCTCTTTTAATGTATGATTTGTTTTATATGTATATTTATTAGGAATGCACCAATACAGTTTTTTTTTCAGACCAAATACTTATACTTATCCAAGTACTTACAGATACAATTACTGATACCTTTTTGTTTATTGTCATGTGACTGTTTTTCTAAAATAATACAGACTAATGATTTCAGGAAAGTGGTGGAGCGCCAGGGCCCAGTCATAGCTGCAACTTCTGCGACCCCGGTAGTGCTCATAAAAATGCCAATTATCTGAACTGGTATCTGACCTTCCCTAGTTTGAATCGATCTTGGTTGTGAACGCACTGTTCTTGGCCACCACTAGAGGGTAGTGTTTGGGGACGGGAGAAATACTCTGCATTGGGCTGAATTAGTCTATTTATCTGGAGTAGGGTTTTCAGAGCACAGTAGGATGTACTCAGAGCCAGGAGGCTGCAGAAAATATTGTTGAAAACAGGTCCTCTGGATAGGACAGGACTAAGTCATTATAATAAAAAAAATTCATAGGCTGTAGAAATATCAAATATTTAGCAACAGTGTCATTACACTGAAACCCTTTAACTGCCAAAGATATATACCATACATGATGGCTGTACAAATTCTAGGAGCCAATGTTACAGGGAATATGTAATGATAATAAAGGGGTTGAAATGAGAATACTGCTTTGCAAGTAGAAGTGACCTACCTAGGTTGCTGCATAGGCATGTGATCACTGTTAGAGCTGAACCCCCACCCTTCCTGTCCCTGCCACCTCACCTCCAGCAATGAGACCGATGTCCTGTCGTTTCACCAATCTCAATACCGATCCCTTTGTTCAGGATTCCATGGATGGAGAACAAGGAACAGGGGCGTCATGTTTACTGATGTTCTGCTGGCTGAACACTTCCATGTTTAATGTCACTGCCATGCTGGGGGAGGGGATCAGGACTAGATCCCTAATTCCTTTCTAATGCACACATCTTTGTCTTCATAAATAATTGTTTCAATGCCTTCAAAACGTTGCTGGTTTAGAGATTTCTTCTTGTATTTGTCCAAATCCAAATTGAGCAGTTACCTGAAAGTAAAGAAAACGGTATAGATGAACAAATTAAAGCATCAGCAGCAATTGTCTAGAGAACTAATACATTAAATATTCTACCTTTTCATTCCACAGTGTATTACAAATGAACAGCGAAACAGCAATTACACCACTTCCCAGGATCTTCCCAATAATGTCCTGGATTTTGTGAAACTCCATCCTCTCATGGCTGAGTCAGTGAAGTCTATTGATAAGCAGCCAATCCTCATGAAGAAGAACATCATTTACACCCAGATTGCGGCAGACAGAATCACAGCTCTGGATAAGGAGCAATATGATGTCTTGTTTCTTGGCACAGGTCTGTATAATGAAACATTTCTTAGCAGATAGGAGCCTTGAAAGTGTGGATTTTTATCAAACGCATATTGGAAGGTTCTCCACTATGTAAAAACTGTTTGCAATGACTAGTTGTGTACACAATTGGGAAGCAGTCTTTTGGTTTGCTGTCTGTTGGATTGATGACTGAAAGATTTGTAGTAGAAACTGAGAGATAATAAAGCTACCTATAATCTAAGATCATATTTTGATTAATAAAACCTCCTCCCAGCAGATCAGAAGTACTGCTACATTGATATAAAACAATTGCACTCAGTGGTTCTCGTACATGGCTCTGGTTTAGAAGATGTAAGTGCAATGATGAATTTGGTACACATAAATGCAAAAATTACAAATGTTAGTCTGCAGAGTCAGTGTGTGATAAACTGCTGGTTTGGTGTCTGATGTTCCTGATGCTTTTATTAATGCAGATAATGGATGGATTCACAAAGCAGTGGTCATCAAATCCCAAGTTCATATCATAGAAGAGATCCAGATCTTCAAGCAGCCACAGCCAGTTGAGAAATTGGTGATTTCCAAGAAACAGGTACAGTCTATATCAGTTTTATATGTTTTCAATGTAAGTATAATGAAAGCAAACCTGAATTGTAAGGAAATTGCATATTCCAGCACTATCGGCACAGGGCAGGCATTTCTTTGTGCATCACAGGCCAGTTTTTTGCCAAGGTTTTTTAAGTTTCATCCGCAGTATAGGTCTCGCGCCTTGTGAGATGCTGCAAAAGGTTGAATATTGTGTTCTTTAGCAGTCCCTTAGAATCGCCTTTCATTTGCTACTTTGTTATTATTGGGCTCCACATCCAGCTAGTGGTAGGCTGATAAGGTTGATGTAGATAGGGAGTAGCCAACCTATCCTCATTCAAACCACCAGACTGCGATCTATCTGCCCAGGTTAGCCAATTATACCTATAGCTTAACATGGACATTAGATTATGGTTGGCTTTGCAGCAAAAATCTAGCACCAGCTTGACCATTCACTAGCTCTCCTGAGCGCAGACAGTTGGCAGTGTGTGGTGGCCGGACTGTTCCTACACTATTTGGCGCTTGAGGCCGGGGGGGGGGGG
>NW_017306387.1:515172-518763 GCF_000935625.1 Nanorana parkeri | reverse complement strand
GGGCGTGTGCGCTCTCAGTGAATGGTCGTTTAGGGGGTTTGCTGTCACTGAATGGTCATTCTGGGGGGAGGGAGGGTGTCTGTCGGTGGATGCTCATTACCTCTGGGTCCAGCAGCTCTGTCTGGCATCCCGCCCAGCTCACTTATGTCACTGGTTGCCAGACGAGGGGCGAGACACCAGCCTGAGTTCCCCGCTCAGCTCCTGGCAACTGGTGACATCAGTGAGCTGGGCGGGAAGCCAGGCAGAGCATCATAGGCATCATGAAACTTTTAGCAACCTAGGACACTTGGCCGCCCCATTATGAGATGCCACCTGAGGCAACCGCCTCATTATAGAGGCAGCCCTGTGTGATGGTCTGCAGTCCGATTGAAGATTATTGCCCCAATCATTGATGGTCAGCTCATGCTTATAGGAACTTTGCTAAGCACTATTCACAACTATACTGGATATGAAAACCCTAATGCAGTACAACAACCCTTTCAGTGAGAAAACATTTGGTGCTTGCCAAGGGGTTACCAAGAGACCGGAATACACATATGGAAATAAAAACCAACATAGGACCTTACTGAAGTTCCCTTTTCAGTATGTCATAGCAGGTCCAAATCAGGAACTAACTAAAAAGCTATGAAGATACAGTGGTTGGGGCAACCATAGATGCACCAAGCCTCCTAATGACTGCCGGTGTACCTATAGCAGCAAATTATAACAAATTATTCTGGGGTTTTGAAGATCTGAAACTCTGCACATTAACAGCCCTTCCACTTTCAGAAACTTAAGGATCTAAACTGCTGTGCCATTAAAAATATAAGAAGGAGGGTTATAGCTGTTGTATGTCCACACTGAGCACCAGTGTGAGGTACTGTCACTTTTCCCATGCAGGGGAAAGTGGCAATGTCCCTGCAAAGGTCATCCCCAGCTCCAATTTACTCGCATTACCAGGGCTCCTTTGCAGCTCTTTGCCCATGCTGGGAAAAGTGTTCCTGTCCCTGCCAAGGGCATCCCTGACTTCCATATACTCACCTTACCTGCATTCCCTTGCAGATCCTTGCTCCTCCACAGCTGGCACTGAAATCTGCCCTGCTGGCAAAGTGGGGCAGTGGAGATGTCACTCCTCCGGTCATGCAATTGGCTGCTGGGCCTGAGCTGTGTCACAGGACAACACTTCACGTGCTCTGCCATGCCTGCAAGTGTCATATGCTATGAAGGGGCAAGGTGCGGCAAGGGGGTGCAGGTAAGGGGAGTATATGGGTTTGAGGGATGTCCTTTGCAGACACACTGTCACTTTGCCCTGCAAGGGCAAGGTGACAGTGTCTCTCAGTTGCTCAGCAGCACATGGTATCCACCATGGGGGTAAACGTGTCTTGTCTGCTGCTGTGCCTGTGCACTTTATACTGGATTTAACAAATAGACTATTTTATGTATTATTGAGGAATAGAGGTCCTGTGCAGCTTACTAAATGTGAACATTTGTATGGACTGCTCTACAATGGATGAGCTTGCATTGCCTATATCTAGTTTGAATTTACTGTTCTAGTTTGGGCATTTAGCTGTCTGTATTCTTACACCATACCATAGACATTAGATGGCAACATGCTATTGCAGCTATTTTTGGCCAGATCGGACGCATCAGATGTTCTTTCCTTTCTCCATTTCCTGAACGAGCAGAGACCTACAGGCATTATGGGATCGATTACCAGATTCTATGGACATCTAATCATTCTGTTTCAGCTATGAACATATTTATTAAAATTGTGTTTGATCTGCATTATTTTTTTTTTTTTTTACAAAACCAAATAAAGAGACAAGAAAAGTAAATATTTTCTAATTTGCTAACTGTTACTTTGATTACATTGTCCCTAGCCAGAGTCACGATAATCTGTCAAATAATAGTTTGCCAGGAATTCCAGTTTTATCTCTAAAATACCTATCCTTTCGGACCTTGTATTTAACATTCTTTCACACTCAACAGGTAGGATTCCAGTCACCGTGCAAAATAGCCTCACCCAATCTGTTGCTGATAATTAAGTGTTTAGCAGCCAATCCTTATCACTTTAGAGCAGGAGGAGTTATAAAAACAGATTGGCTATTGTTGATTCACTTTCCACAGCAAGGGATGTTTGTACATTTTTTTTGTTATTTTAGTAAGCCACTAAAAAAGTACCACTTTGTGAACACAATTTAAAAAAAAACAAAAAACATTTTGCACATTGCAATGAAACAAAGTGAAACTAAACTTAGGAGTTGCATCTTATACCCTAACTATTAAGAAAGGTGTACCTTATTTGTGTATCACTCAGCTGTAGATTCTCAAATCATCTGTTGTAAAGTAACCACCACTCCATAGTCCATCACGGGAGTGAGCGTGGAGCTGGGGGCTACTTAACAACACACACAGGGACGATGCGGAACCAAAGTATAACCACCTTACGGAAGGAAGGACGGACAGTGTCATCACCAATTCATTGATGATTAGAGGATCTACAGCCGAGTGATACACAAATAAGATACAGTATTGTAAATGGTTGAGGTATTTGAATGTGTTTAGTGTCACTTTAAAACTTGTATTTAGTCCAGCTTTCTAGTTTGAGAAACAAATTAGACACAACTGTGATATGATATGTTGATGCCATTTCTAATGATTGCCTTTATCCACAAGCTCGTTTTCACCTTTTGCACATATTGATTTTGTACATGCTTGTATTTTTACCTCAAAGTGCAAATGTAAAGTGTTCCAGCAGGAGAATATATTATTTATTAGTTGGGTCCATTCAGCCAGAGTATGTTTGGAATTTCAGGGAATGGAATGAAAGGATTATTATTCTCACTTATGTTAGGATTTGATCTAAGTTTACACAGAATTGCATGTTACTAGACATCTGTCTGCTGAGCCTTATCTGCAGTCCCTGTTTCGTTTCCAGTAACATAGTGGTAGATACTGAGGTAGACCAGAATTCTGATTTTAATACTTTGTTATAATCAACATAAGCAGTAGTACTAAAAAGAAAGCACTGCATGCCGATATGAAATCATTTTACATTCATTAGCCAGCCAAACAAATATGTTTTTTTACTTTAGTTTTTTTTTTTTTCACTTCCTGGTCCACTTTGGCACAAATGATGTAATCATGCCCAAACATTGCATCCTGGGAAGGTTACATCAGTAGAACATTGACAGGTAATCTAATGAGATCTCGGGGAAAGGCATTTTCCCCCTGAGATGATGTGCATGGTAACCTGCCGTTAGTTAAAACGGCTACTGTCAGAAGACTGGGGAAGAAAAGAAAATAAGGTATGGAAAGAATACAAAGCTGGCAATTATCTAGAAGTATCAGTTTGTAGATTACCCATATCTTCAAAATAACAACAAAGTCACCTTTAGAATTGTTTAGTAAGGACAAAGGTCAGCTTTAAAGTAGTATTAAGGTCTGGCGTTTTTTACCTTAATGCATCCTCTGCTTTAGGGTAAAAACGGTCCAGCACCTTTTTTCTACCCCAGTCCCCTCCACACTTATCTGTCAGCTGCGCTTGTCCCCGCCACACTTATCTGTCAGTGGCTGTGTGTGTCTATGGACACACACAGCCACTGTGGAAAC
>NW_017306387.1:487474-515160 GCF_000935625.1 Nanorana parkeri | reverse complement strand
GCAAACTGGGGGCCCCCGGACAGGGGGGGGGGGGGGGGGGAAGAGCGCTGCGGGGAGCCACTAGAAAACAAGGAATTTGAAACTTTTAAAGAAAAGCAACCGCCTCCAGCAAAAAAGGGCCCTTTAAGGAGAAATTTAAAAAAAAATGCTTTAATATCACTTTAAGGACATCCAGGATACATTGTTGCTATTATTGGAGTTTTAGTTTACTGATGATTGTATTAAGTGCACAAGTAATTTAGGCTTGGCAGAAAGGTTTGGGAAGGGAAGGGAAGATTTTTTGTTTTAGCTTCAGTGCCCTACATCTTCCAGCAACAAACAGATGTGTGCGCAGGAGCATGGGATTCTTCCAACAGGCTTGATTGCTTGATCAGTAAATTCAACACACATCTGTAACATTCACCTGTCTGTAAATTTTGCTTCCTTTAGTCCACTTCATAGAGCCTTGCAAGAGAGTGGAAGGCATGTAGAAAAGTTGGCGGTATCTGGGTAGTGTCGTGGGAATACACATCTCCACCTTACTAGAAAGATACATTTTGCCAAACCAACTCTACTGAATTCCTTATTTAGTTAGAATATATCAACTTGTTGTATGCAAATCCATGTCCTGTCCGTTTCACTGAACTTGGTGAATTGTTCTGGTTTGCTACCAAATTGTCAATTCTAAGAGGGTTCTCTCAGGGCTTGTTTACTGCTCGTGTTATTTCAGTTTACATGAAATTCAAGCTGGTTTTGGATTTGGAAAGAAGACAGCTTGTATCTTCATGTCATTCTAATCATCTTGTACAGTGAACTTATTGAACCCACTTTGAAACCTAAACTACCAGCACAGCAATTCTGGGCCTCCCTAATGATATTAAACGATTAGGCAGAGTTAATTAGATGCTGGTCGCAAATGAAAGTCTTGTTCCAACAAGTTCCTAATTAAAAATTGAAATTCATGTAATAAATAGAACTTGTCTTGTCTTACAGAATAGTTTGTATATTGGAGCACAAAGTGGAGTCATGCAGTTACAGCTGTCTGGATGTAGCCGATACACCTCATGCTATGACTGTATCCTGGCCAGGAACCCATATTGTGGGTGGGATGGCCATGTCTGTCGAGAACCTCGAACATCACAAGACAGGTAAGTAATCCTATGCAGAACTGGCAGAAAACAAAATGTTGACAATTTTATTAAGGCCTTTACATTCTGAGAAGTTTTATAGTCTATAGAACTAGTTGCTTTTATCCTTTCAAAAGAGGATACCTTTTAATGTCTCTGCCTTATTCACATGCCAGACAGCCAAGTAATCCACCAAGTTACTATATACTGTGTGTACTCATAGGGGAGACTCGGCTAGTTAACACACCAGGTTCCTATATACTGTATGTGTACCTAAAGGGGAGACTCGCCTTCTCTATGTGGCCTGGTGACCAGGGACACAGACAAGAGTTTAAAACTAATCTGTAGGGGTTTTAACCATTGTCATATCTATCCAAAACTAAAGCAAAGTTTCCACTATAGCTGCACTTTGATTTTGAGTGGAAGGTGGTGGCCTAAGGTCTCGTTCACACCTAGGCGTATTGCATATGCGCGTCTGTCGCGCGTTTTTTACCGCGGTTCGCGGTAAAAAAGTTGCGCGTTTCCGAAGGCTACTTGTCTGTATCCCAATGGAAACGCGCAACAAAACGGCCCAAAGTAGTACCTGTACCTTTTCAGGTGTGGGCTGTTTTGTAGCACGTTAGGGACGGGCGGAAATAAGCCAAGGTGGGAACGAGACCATTGAATACAATGGGATTTATATTTTTGAGCGTTTTGTAGAGCGTTCGTCGAGTGTAGAACGCGCTACAAAACGTTCAGGTGTGAACGAGGGCTCAATGTACCCATTGCCTCCTTCAATGTTTAGATGGCTCCACTGGCAACATTTTCCTCTGGAGTTCCCATCTCTGTCTTTTCCTGGTGCTGCTTTTGTGAAGTTCGAAAGGTACTCTCTTTCTTACTGCATTCTCCAAACATAAGGAGAACACAGCAGCATGTGTAATTAAATATTTGTAGGCTTAAAGGGGACTTGCAAGTAATTTTAAATCAGAACTAACTATAATTATGCGCTCATATGAACTGATTCTTGTACTTTGCTAATGCACTAGGAGTTAGAACACCTCTCCCTAAGAACAGCTCAATCAGAGAAAAAATTCAGCTGGATGCAAGTGCATGTTTTTTTTTCGTATAGTGATTTTGTGCACATGCATATATTATAGTTAGGACTAAAAAGTTGGGAGTGCCTCATTCTTTGTCGGACACACTGAGCATCCAAGCAGACAGCATCTGTTGTGTACCCCAGAGTGCTCTGTTATTCGTATGTCATTGTTCTTACTATTCCATGTTTATTTGTAGATTGTGTATTTATATTGTATAAACAGATATAAGAACTGTTTAAGAATGCATAAACCTTAAGAAAAAAAATAGAAATAACCAAAAACCATTCTACTATAGTTTCCCTTTAAATACAATTTTTTTTTTAACAGTTTGGTGGAAAGAGGTCAAAGCAATACCTAATTAGCAAAATAACTGCTTAACCAATCAAAGTGGAATGTAAAACAGGCTGCGTGTTGAAAATTGCTCAGGCCTTCCTACGATTCATTTATTGCTCTTTAAATTTTAAATTCTGATTTTGTTGTGGCCTGTGATTGTCATCACACTTTACTGCATGAATTGTTGTTTTTGGCTGCTTGCAGGGTACAGATGACGCAGGATATGCAGAATGGTAACGGAGGATGTTTAAACAGCACAGACAAGGGTAAATGCTCTGTTTATTTTACAACATCAGTCTTGCATGCTAGTAAGAAAGTGGTACTTAATGAGCATACATCTAGTGAGAAAGTAATTTTGTGCAATAGTAGGAGGAAATTGAAGGAAAACATTCCCTTTAGAGTAAAAAAAATAAAGGTGTCTTAAAGTATACAGTGTATAACGCCAAAATATTTCTTTTACTTTTGGTAAGAGTAGAGAAAAGTGAAAGCTGAGTCAGATTTTTTAACTGCTATCTGTGCCCTGCTAGAGAGACTACCTATTTGAACTTGATGGGAAATACAACATTCTACATTCATTAGAACAGAAGGTGTAAGGAAATCTTTCAAACAGGATATCTTTTTTTGGTGACAATGGTCTGTAACAAGGACACTCCACTGTAGTCCAAGTAAATCAAGTAGAATGCAGTTTATTAAAAGGGCAAACACAAAATAGCTTGAAACAGCAACATAAGACAGTCCTTGTTATGGCTCTGTAGCTTTCCTCAGCTTCAAGACACTCACGCTGCTCACCCCTCGTGAGCCCTCACTCTGCTCTCTTAGCAGTCTGTACCTCAGGTCCTAGGGTCACCGACCTTCCTGACCTCTCCCAGCCACCCCTGGCTGTTCCGTGTGCGTCTAGCATGCACCCGAGGTGGTCTGTGTCCGTGTGCTCCCTGCACACACACAACTCCAACACTCTCTGAGCACTCGGCTGGCTTCCTGATAAGGCTGCTCTCAGCCACCTGATTAGCCCAGGCTGGTCATTGGCAACACCTGGCCCCAGGACTGGAGATCTCATCCCACCCAGAGCTCTACGAAATCTCCAGAGCTCCAGATCCCAGCTACAAATAGGAAAACCTGGAATAACCTGAAAAGCCAGGTTCTTCCTGATAACCTGCTTTACTTTCTGGACCCTCTCAGCCCCTTTGGCTGAGAGTCCTGGGTGCCAAGGTCGCCATCCTCCACCGTGGTATTGGCTTACACTGCCACAGGTCTAAGAGCCCATTCACACCAGGGTGGCTGCGGATCAGTGCGGTTTCCTTGCAGATTTCAAAAGGGAGGTTTTGGGAATTTTTAATTGCATTTCAGTGTTGAAACGTAATTAAAAACTCCCAAAACCACGTTGATCAACGCGGTTCCATTGAAAGCTGTATGGAAACCATACTGATCAGCGCGGCAAAAAAGGATCAGGAAGCTATTCGGATCGCTCAGAGCCTTGCGGTCCCCTAACGGTCCCCATAGCAATGTATGGGATCGTTCATGTCGGCGGATCCGCGCGGCCGAGACCGCCCTGGTGTGAACGGGCCTAAGATGGATTTGCCCTCGCTTACTATTGTATCTCTGGAACAGGAAGTGAAATTACATTTTGCAGACAGTAAGGAAGAAACAGACAGGGGTTTTAACCATTACATACTCTATCCAAACCAAAACAAGAAGTTTTGGCTTTGGATATACCTTAACCTCCCTAGATGTAATCCGGAGTGTGGCTCGGGGTTATTTTCAGAACCAAAAGCGGTAACCCCGAGCCACACTCGGGATTACACTGTAGCGTCACTTACCTTGTCCCTACGAGCCCTGCTGTGTCCTCCGGCCGATGCCGGCATTCGTCTTCTGGGTTCCTTCCCTGCGAGCGCCGGCGTAGCAGGGGGGCGGAACCGGCGGGAAATTAAAAAGTGAAAAATAGAAAAAAGAAAAAATACTGACACAATCAGACAGCCAGGGAGGTTGAAGGAAAAAAATCTAAACTATTATTGGGCCTCCAGCTGGACACTGATTCCCTAGAGGGATTTACTTTTTCTGTTTAAACTGTCACTGCTATGTGTGTACAATCAATGGCAGCATTACATTATTATGCTTCTAGGAATGAGCACACATATTCTTCATTTACTATCCATGCAAGTTTGGAAATATAAATGTTCACCTTGTTGCTGCTCTTTTCTGCTTTATAGCTGGGATCCTCAAAATTTTGCCAGTTTTTATTTCCTTGCTTATGACTTTGATAACCTCAAATGCAAGCAAGAAAATAATAAAGTAGTATCTCTGGCATCCCTTTAGACATGCTTGCTTACAGACTTCAGTCCTTTAAGGATGAGCAGACTAGAAGAATGGCAGATATCTTACAATGATGGAACAAGTTGTTTGCCTCTGCACCCTTCCTTCACACGTTTAGGTCAAGTTTAATTGCTTGGACTACAGAAACTGATTTGAGAACTGGAGGTTGCAAGGCATGCATCAGCCAGGAATAGTAAATAGTTTTAGGCAGCTAACAAGAAAAGAGCACACGGAGGATTACACTAGTAGGTTTTGTGAACCAGTATTTTAAAATAGATTATTTTTTTTTGATTAATACAGAAATAGGCTAAAAAGGGTCTTTATATTTCCCTTAAGATGTGATTAACCTTAAAATATAAATTTGCTCAACTTTGTATTACAATTAACAATAAAAGTCCTTTTAAGACAATTATGTATCATATAGTAACAGCTGTAAAGCCTAGTTTAAATCATACAGCTGAGAACATTTTACTTTCCCATGTATGTACATGACTAGCTGCATCCACAAAGTATCATTGCTCCACTGTGTATTATGACTTCCGATAGCTCTCTTTTAACAAACTGGAGAGACTGTGCTGCTGCAAGTGTCAGTAACACCTTCAGCCTGAAATGCTCATTAGAAAACTTGGACAGCAGTGCCAGAGACCAAGTTACAGGTACAGTACTGCCCCGTAGGGAGCACATGTTAGAATAGCATCTGCTGTTGTTGCATTTTCATATGGTTGATACTCCCCTGAGTCTATGCAAATCACAGAATACAAAGTACAATACATTTTAGAAGAACAATTTCCTAAACATCTGGTGATTACTTAATGTAGTCAAATTATACACTGATTTGCCATAACAGAAGCATTTTTTGAATGGAGCTAAAAATGGAAAAAATAACTGGCTCTGCATACATTAGAATAAAAAGGTTAATCACATCTTAAGGGAAATATAAAGACCCTTTTTAGCCTATTTCTGTATTAATCAAAAAAAAATAATCTATTTTAAAATACTGGTTCACAAAACCTACTAGTGTAATCCTCCGTGTGCTCTTTTCTTGTTAGCTGCCTAAAACCCTCCTAGTGCCTAAAACACAGGATGAAAACACTGAGCTATGCAATATAGCTTTTCTACTGGTTAAAATGCATGTGTTGTCAAAAGGCACCTGTTATATGCGTCTATGTGCAATCTGGGAGTGTCTGCAAGCCTACAGTGAACTGAGAGAAAAGTGGTATTTCGGGCAGTAAACCAACTAGCCTTCATTTTTTTTTCATATCAGACTTCAGGCATTCAGAAATATCATGGTATGATGAGATATGAGGCTCTAGCTATAGGGATGGGGAGAAGCCAGAATGGAACCAATCAGCAATTGACCACTTAGGTTAAATATCTTCATTTAAATACAAAATATTAGGATGGACTGGCTATATATGTGGCATTTGTTTTGTTTTATATTAACCACTTTTAGTGACTCGGAATCACAAATACATTGACCGCATGTACCAGAAACTAAGAAATCGACCATCACAATTCAGTCAATTGTGAAGTCAAAACTGGGCAATAAATTGACAGCTTCAATACAGTTGATTGAAATATCAAATTGAAAATAGGAAAAAGCTATGGCAAGTCTGTCAAAAGCAATAGGATTGTACTGCCCTGTATAAATGGGGCACTTTTTTTTTTAAATGTATCATCTGTTTTAATCTATAAATTAATGTATGTGTGAAGACCCTCTGCATTATAAACCCAGGCTGCACAGAAGGCTTTGACTTCTGGTCAAATCATTTAAAAAAGTCATTCAACTGTCAGAACCTCTGTGGCCAGACAAATTACTGCCATTTGACAATTCAAAGACGGTAGGTGGAGCTTAGTGAGTGTCCTAGGGAGTAGGATGCAGAGACCTCCACAAGGACACAGAAATATTCTCTATGTCCTCACTGTATAGGTAAGAACGGTATTAAACAAATATTCTGCAACTCTTAAATGATTCTTTTCATCTTAGGTGTTTGGTCTGCAATGCTACATTATCTGTTAATATTTTTTATTTGGCATGAGCATGTTTTGTTTTATTAGAAATAGGTTACCAGTTTTATACATTGCTAGACTCTGTCAAATTGTTCCATCCGGGATTTTCTGCATCATATCAGATAAATCAATATTAGGCTAGGAGAAGGAAGGTTAAGTATAGGAGAGAATGAAAAGACAGTATTTGTGCTTCATTGAGCAGTTAATATATGTAGCCTCTTCAGACCTCTTATTGATTCTTTTCCATTTGAAGTCTCCTAATACCTCATGACATTTTTCCCTTTTCTATTCTTGAGCAACAGGTAGGCTAAGTCTGCAGCCTTACATTTTTTTCTTTTATATATATATATATATCTTTTTGTTTTTAGTTCCAATAAAGAAACTGAGAACGGTCTTGAAAGGAGATGATGTCCTTCTGCAGTGTGACCTTTGGTCTAACCTGGCTAAGCCTCTTTGGCTATTGAATGGCACCGACCCATTGGAAGATGATGATGGTCACCTTCGAGTGGGAGTAGATGGACTCCTCATCACAAATGCTTTTTTGGAACACAGTGGTGAATATGACTGTTACTCTGAGGAAAAAGGCTTGCAGTCCATAGTTGTATCGTATAGCGTCAATGTTCTACTAGATCTGCCGAGGGAGAAAACATCCGAAACTACCCCTATCGTCCAATTACCAACACCAGCAACTCAATCTTCTTCCAAACTGGAGTTTGTCTACATTTCTGTCATCACAGTTCTTGGTGGACTGTGCTTAGTCCTTTCTATAGTTTTATTGTATGTTTCTTGCCAGCAAAAAAGAAAGGGTAAATATGCAATGAGCAATTCTCTGATTACCAGCGTTGAACTTCAGACAGTGTCCTCAAACTTTAAAGACAAGTCTGAGGAATTGAACAATTATTCCGACGGCTGTCTTCAGATCATTCCTGGCGAGGCACCAACTGCATCTCCCTCCAAAAGAAATCCTCCTCCTCCACCACCACCACCTCCTTTACCATCAGAGTTCACCAATGGGATCAGTACCCTGCCTAACATGTTGAGAAAAATGAACGGTAACAGTTACATGCTTTTAAGACAGAGTGAGGAGGCAAGTTCTCCTTTGTACAATTCATTCACGGAGGAGCTTAGCAAGATCTTGGAGAAAAGGAAACATACGCAGTTGGTTGAAAAGTTGGATGAAAGTTCTGTTTAGTTAAAACAAAAACAAAAAAGACAGTAAAAACAAGAAATCTACCTCAAATTATTTTTTTAAGCAAAACTTTTAATATTTTCATTCTGCTTTCTCTTATAATTTTATTTATAAACAAAAGCAGCACAAAAAGTGCCCTGACAGTTCCACAACTCTTTCACACTATACACTTTTATCTGTGGAGCGCTAGAGTTCTCTTCTGCAATAAAATGGACATGTTGTATGTGGGCTGTGCTCTCCTTGAGACGAAATCCTGCTCTGTTCTGGAAAAAATATGACCCCCAAGGAATAAAAAGGTAGGTGTGTATGTTGGTCATAACAATCCTTCATTGACTGTGTATGCTCCTGACTATATTTGTGTTTTGCTGTATTTGTGACGGATCTGAGATCCACTGGTTACATTTTGGATTGGATTTTGGTGACCAGTATTCACTTTTTATTTTGCTCCGCATCTTTTCTTCCTGTAGTCAGAATGCAAGCAATTTTTCCTTGAAAGCATGACTTGGCTTGCTTCTGTGTCTGACACTCTTGTACACAGATTCCCACAAATGATGGACTGCATCGGAAAAAAAAAGGGCTTGTCTGATTTCAGGGTCATTTTGGTGCATTGGCCAACTGAAATTTTAGTCTAAATCATACATTCCAGGTGCATCAGAACAAAGAATGTGCAAATTATTACAGTTTATCAACTTTAGAAAGCAGCATCAGTCTCTATAGAAAAGCATTTCCCCTGTCAGAATGCTGCAAAGAAGGACCCTTGCTTTGGGTTAAGATGCAGCGGTCTCTCTGCAGAATTCTGCCACACCCCCTGCTGAGTCAGAACTTGAGCCATCCAATCAGCAGGGAGTACGAGATTAGCTTATTGAAGAGCTATGGGCCTAATTCATCAGGAGTGTACAGGACCACTGCAGAGAGAATAGTGGTTTTCACACAGGGAACAAGTGTCCAATCTACAGCATGTTGGCAGAGGACAGGCTTGTCCTCTGTGGCTGCCTTCTAAAGAAAATTATCTGCATACAATTTTTTTTTGTTTTGATGCGCCTGGAATGAATTTAGTGGATTTAAGCGGAAAGTTCAATTGGGCATTACCATGTGACATAACGCACATCAACGGAAAACACCTTGGTGTAAATGCTGGCAGAGATATCATACATTATAAATGTTCTGTATATGCACAAAACAAAATAGTTGTGTCATGGAATAATGAGAGCATTTTCAGCATCACTAAATATATTTGGCGTTTAAAGGAAAATATGGAATTTGGTGGAAAAATACAAAGCTAAATGTTATGGAGTTTTAAACATTAACAAAAAAAAGTTACGCCTTTCAGATTACCAAGTTTTTTTGTTATTTTTTGTTTGGCAATAAAACCATTTAATACAGAAAGCAGTCTCTCTTCTATGTGAATAATGCATGTGTTCAAAGGAGAGCACAAAAGCAAACAGAATTTAGGAATAAATGAACCATAATAAAAGCTAATTATTTGCTTTCATATTTTTTGTTTTTTTAATTCAAGGAAAAGAAAATGTATTTACTTATTGTAGCTCAAAACCCGGTGACTATTCCAGGCCATCTGAACAAAAAGTAGACCCATTTGCAATAGTGATGATTATAGCACCTGGAAGCCGGAGCTAAACTCTTGTGTCATCTTTCAGTAGAACCTGGCAGACAGCACTCTTCTCTGCTCTCCAAGGCTACTGGTATGTGGATCCTCACATACAGGACTGCTCAAAATATTTCTCAAGCTCACATTTAAAACACAGAAATGCCAAGTGAACATGGCCTGATATTATTCATATGGGTGGTGTTTGCTCGCATGTAATTTCCCTCTTAACTTTGTCATCAAGAACCCTTTAATTAATTTATATAGCACCAATCACTTTCAACGCACAGAAGACTATTCACATTGTGAAGGTCATGTGTATTCTAATGTGCTGCAAATGTAGCCGAAAGTAAAAAAAGGAGCTCAAAAAGATTTGCTATGTTTTATGGAACATTTATAAATGTTAATTGTGGCTAATCAGAACCCTGAGAAATGTACCCTTTGTCTTTAATGCCTTATGAGAAATAGCAGTGTGAGCGTGCCTAGAAACTCCTGTGCCTAAAGCCTTAAAAGAGAACTATGAGAGAACTCATCCTCATAGTTAGAGCCGACCTGTGACAAAGAAGCTGTCACAGGTCGGCTCTATTGATCGGGAAGTGAGCAGAAACATGCACCGATCCACGCACTTCCCGGTCGTTTCCCTGCTCTCTGTTCAGTAGAGAGCCCAAGCCCACAATAGGCCACGATATGCTGAGCTTCGGGTCACGGGAGGAGGTTAGTATATGTCTTCCCGTGACCCTAAAGAGGACTATGGGGAAAAACACTTACCCTATAGTTCTCTTTTAAGGCTCCCTTCACATGGGTGCCTTCAATTCTTAAAATGTAAAGGTTTTATTAAAAATAAATTACTATGCTGGGAGGGGGTCCCAGCATAGTAATTTCTTTTGTAATAAAACCTTTATATTTTCTCTGTGAAGGTTCTCATTCCTCCAGGTCATGGTATATCTGTAAAAAATAAGTCAAGGCAACTGGACTTGCTGTATTTTTCTTGAAGACGTTTCACTGGTCATCCAACCAGCTTTTTCAATCCAGAATGACTTGTACCAAAAATTCTCTTGGAATAAATGTCATTCCAATCCACATAATTTGTTAGTTACAACCAGGCGTTGATTGCATTTGCATAATCGGAGTCTAGGAGGTGTTCTTAACCTGCCCAGAGAGAGGTGTTAAAACAGCATTGTATGTGGCAGACAAAAGATGTCTCACATTCCTCCCCTCCCCCCACCACCACCACCACCTCTATTCAAGCTTCGCTTCTCCATTTTTAGCAAACAGGAAAATGATAAAACGATTGGTTACTACAGGCAACTGCTCCAGATTCTGCCTGCTCCAGTTTTGATAAATTCCCCCCAATATTCTTTTATCGCATAACCACAGGACAGATCAGAACGTGACTGAGTGGTACATGCACTTGGTTCCCTGGAGGATTAAAAACGTATTTTTGTAAGATGTGGTAATACTGAAAGAGTCCCGATCGCTTAATACATAGCATGCATTTGCATTGATTTTCACGTAGTGTTCTCTGCAATGTCCTTTCTTAATCAGGAGTTATTTTTATTGCAGCCCCTTTACTGCCAAAACCAATGGAGAAAAAAGGGCTAGCACAAAATATTAATTTTGAATGTTCTTCCCAGTTTGGACATTCTCCAGTTCAAGTAACCTCTCAGAATGATTATACGGTGAATTAGTTGGGTCTTTTCTGCTCACATACTCAAGTGATTGCTTATTTCAGCTCTCCAGACTGATCCAGCAGGTCGATGTGCTAGCTCATTAAAATCTTCAATGTACAGAGGACAATTGAATTCGCTTCTGGCTATACAAGTAGTTAAGTAAAAGTAACTCCTGCAAGCTTAATCAATACTGAGTCACAAGCATTGACAGGATACAACCTTCTTATGTTGTACCATATTTTTATTTTTCAATCCTAGACGCAGATAGTTGACGAGGAAAATATATCACCTTCGATCTTGAAGAGTGCCACCCACATTTTTAGTTGCCATACACACAGACATTGTTAGCTAGTAAAGGCCATCCGTTCCAGCAGACATTTACAAAGCATTTAACAAGGTACAGACAACTCGGGAACAAATTTTTTTTATCTCTTGCAGCCAATTACTCCTTAGATGTGGAGACTGCAATCATTTTCAGGTATTATTGGAACCAGGGGCGTATCTGCCGCGAGGCAAACAAGGCGTTTGCCTGGAGCGGCAGATTCGCTGAGGGCGGCGTTGCTGCCTTGCCTAGGGCAGCAGCAAAGTTAAATACGCCGCTGATTGGAACTTCTCTAACAGATATAACAAATCCCTTTCAAAGGTATATTATATAGACCAAAGGGTAGCACCCAAGAGTGGTTCATTGTTAAGGTGTGTTATATACAGTTTAAAGCTTTCTACAGCTCCAGTAGGCAAGCGCCAAAGTCTAGAGATTGACTTTTAATTGTACAGGTGAAACTCGAATAATTAGAATATCGTGCAAAAGTAATTGCAGTAAGTGCTGCAAAAGGGGCCCAAACCAAGTACTGAGTACATATGCATGCTTGTACTTTTCAGAGGTCCCATATTGTTCTATGTACAATCCTTGTTTTATTGATTGCATGTAATAATCTACTTTTTTGAGGTTGTGGATTTGGGGTTCTTGGGGTTTTCATGAGCTGTAAGCCATAATCATCACAATTATGACAAATCACGGCTTGAACTATCTTGCTTTGCATGTAATGAGTCTATCTCATATATTAGTTTCACCTTTTAAGTCGCATTAGTGAAATAAATGAACTTTGCACGATATTCTAATTATTCGAGTTTCACCTGTAATTTGAGGGCTGATATGGCCTCAACACAATTTTTTGTGTATGTCAAGCCAAAAACCTTTTTTTCTAATTTGTGATAGATCGGAGAAGATTTAGAACCACTGTTGGGTTTTTACTATTGTCAAGGACTTTATTGGAGAGATTTCCCTCATTTACTGTCCTGCTGACAACAGTTTTAACAGAGAGGATGTAAAGGGAAAATCTGCAACAGGTACACAGAAATAAAAATCTGTCAGGGATTTAAGCCTTTTCCTACTCTTCTACAGAAAAGCATTTTCTTTCTTGTTCATTTAAGGATTATTAAACCCTCAGCGTGTTTTTGCACGTAGCAAGCAAGCTAGCAAGCAGTAGATATATGCATAAACGTAAATAAAACAAAAAACCTTTTCAAAACAGGTTTAAACTTACCTGTGCCTTCACTGCGTGCTTCCGTCCGAACATCTGACGAGTCTCGGACGGCCGCAAAGGATCTTGGGCCGGGCGCATGCGCACTTCAGATGTTCAGCCGGGAGACGAGGAGAGACACAAGGTAATTCTATGGAGCAGCGTGCACCCACACAGACTCAGTGGGAGAAGAGGACAGAGGAGTCAGCGCTGGCCCCTGCCAGTGGTGCTTTCCAGACCTTAGTGTCATGTGTTAATTTAGCTGCAGGGTGCACCCCTGGTCTGGGAACCATGGTGCATTCCATTGGTGTGACCCAGTCTCTGAAGGCTCACTCTGTGAGAAAGCTAATGGATGGGAGGAAGATAAACCGAGTGTCCTCTAGGATCTGGGCTCTGCCTTATGACACCTTCCAGACCAGTGTGTACTGTATCAGTTAGCCACAGAGTATTCTGCAGTTTCAGAGCAGTGGTAGAGCTTCAGGTTTAATCCAGTATATGTTGACTTCCTATGCAAGTATGCCTCTAAAAAATGGCTACATGATATGTGGATCTTGAGTGCTAAGCTTTGCATTGTGGCGCTTCTGGTCCTACATATACTGTCAGCCACGGAGCACCCTCCAATGGATCAGTCTCTGGTGTAACACAGTCTGATATCTTCCAAGGTATATAAGCCTGGTATATGTTCTTTGAACTCTGTGCTCCATCATCATCACTTTGTGTAAAACCCTAGTTTACCACAGAGTACTCCCCAGATTCAGAGCTGTCACAAATTCTGGATCTCTCAATATGATGCTATAATGCGTCATTCAGACAATTAATTTTATGTCGTGGCACTTTCCAGACCCTTGTTTACTACCCAGTATTTAAAACTTTGGCACAACCTGTAGGTGTGACTCAACCTCTCAACACATTTAATGGTATTTAGCTGCTTTGCACTAACTGATGCAATATGTCTAAAGAGATATTCAGAGGACAGTCCAGCTGCAGTGGGTAACATGTTCCATGCTCCTGTATGGTTTCAGGAAGCGAATTGCCAGTGACGATGGATACTGGAACCACTTTTTAAAATGGATCCAATACCATGTCTAAATGGATCACATCTTTCAAAAGTGACTCCTTTAACCTTTTTGCTGCCAGAGCCATTTTTGCATACATTAAAATGCACATTAGGCCTGAGGATTACTTAATGCCCATTTCCACCTTTGCAGAGGTATTTTTAAAAAGCTTATGCCAGAAATATACCCAGAGTATACATGAAGCAGGCATTTGCTGCTGATGTATATGAATACAGAAACTTAATTTTTTTGTAGGTATACACCGTCACTCGTATGGTTTCCGATACCGAGTATTTGGGTGAGTACTCGTACCCCCAATAATGAAATTTCCAGTGAGCGGGAGATTCCCTCTGACTGGCAGTGCCACAAGGGAACATGGAGCTGGCTTCCCGGCCAATCGGGAAGCCGGGCCACAAGTAGTGACTCACAGGCCAGCTTCCTGATTGCCCGGGCAGCAGTCTCCATACTTTTTGGCCTGCTCGATGCTGATTGGCTGGGAAGGCTGCCAAGCCAATCAGTAATAACCCGGCTTCCTGATTGGCTGGGAAACCAGCATCTTGGCCAAACAACCGGCTTGATGCTGATTGGGTGTAAAGCCGGCTTCCTGACCAATAAGCATCGAGCTGGCCAAACAGCATGGCGCCAGCTTCCCAGCAAATGAGAAAGCTGACAGCTGGTAATGGCTCGGCTTCATGCTACCAGAAATATCGGTATTGGTGAGTACCAAAATATAAATATCGTACTTGTACTCGATACCGAAAAACCATGCAAGATCTGCATGAAATGTGTATATCTCCCCCCCAAAGTATGATTTTTGTGAAAGAAGAGACCCTGTAGAATAAAATGGTGGCAGTTACAATTTTATATGCCACACAATATTATTGCAACTGTTTAACAAAGCCAAATTTTTAGTTTGGCAGTAAAGTCTGTCCTAATGCCTAGGGTAATATGGCTCGAAACCTTCAAGAGCTTCTCTTTGGTGATGCCCTTAAATTATCCATGCCAAAACCCGATTTTCACTCTGGGTGCATGCTTCATCGGCATGCTTCAACCAGCACAGATGTAAAATCTAATATGAGATCTAAGTCTGTCTCCAATTCAAAAGGTAGACATAAACCTTCTGTTTAAGGTATACCTCCACCTTTACTAGGGAATTATTGATTCCCCTTATTTTGTGGAGTTGCTTGGATCTCTTAGGTTTTAGCTTCTATACTACTTACCTGCAACCAGGTACCTGGCTTATTTTTTTTTTTTTCTCATTTACTTAGCCACGGAGCTAAGTAAATGAGAACTGAGAACTAAGTAAATGAGAAATCAGAACTGTCAGTGTCTAAGATACCTTTTATGTATAATACATTTTATCCCCTTTTCTATTCTTTCAATATTAAAGGTATCGTTCAATTTTCTCCTTGAGACAGTAGAATTGAGGGGAACCTAGTTTTCATTTTTCATTCTGCTTATTTGAGTGCACAGTCAGTATTCGGAATAACATTTATACAAATAGCCAACATCAAGCAGATCCAATTCATGCTATGGTTTGTTTACAGAATAAGCTTTGTCTTTTTTCTCCTAATTTTCCTACTCTTGGGTCTGCGTCTGTGACCAATCAGCTTGCCAGGCTGCACAGGAATTTCTCTCTGGGTTAAGGTGCCCATACACTGCACGATTATCGTACGATAATCGTATGCGATCCGTTTTTCGTACGATAATCGAGCAGTGTGAACGGAGACGTGCGACCGTTTCTACTGTACGGTCGCACGTCTTCTGTCGAACCAGCATGTTCGAAAACCAGCCGGGAATCGTACGATTCTCGGCTGGTTAGAACGGTGCTCGGAAGATAAATGCTGAACGGGCCGGTGTGCGCACGCGCACACTGCCCGTTCAGCATTGCGGTCATCGGAAGCCCGCCCCTCAGGGGGGCGGGCTTGCGATGATCGAGAGTGCGATCTGCCTGTCCAAGATAGGCAGATCGTACGTTTTTTTAATGCCTTTACAACCATCGCAAGACTAAAGTCTTGCGATGGTTGTAGAGTGTATGGCCACCTTTAGTCTTTAAACTTATTCCAGTCTTCCTTATGTCCACACCATTTCCATGCAGGACTCAAATCTTTGTTCCTAGATCTCTATATCTGTATATATCGTTTATCTATCACAACTCTGTATATATTTTGGGTTAAAATGGGATATTGTTCTTCTCATCTATCTCATTCTGAATGTCTTTGTACTCTTATTGCCCCACATTTTACCGTCCCTTAGTTTTCTCCTTGGTATAGGTATGTGGATATCTTCACCTTACCTAAAGATACTAGTTACTTTCTTCTTCTTTCTGTTAAAGCTTTGTTTCCCACTCTCATTGTTGGTTACTACTGAGAGGGCTGCTTTACTAGGAGTCTGACTTTCACTGAAGTTAAGGGTTATGGGTATTTTCCTTCAACCCCCAGCTGTTCATTGGTTATTAATTAATTTTCAGTTGGGACATACGGTAAGGGGCAGACTGACCCTTCGGGCAGTCGGGCACTGCCCGAGGCCGTCAGGGGGCCCGTCACCGACCCCCGCCTAGTAACCAGCACACGCTGTATACCGCTTCTGACAGCGTGGGAGACGGGAGGCTGCGCTTGTCGGTGGATCCAGGGATCAGGTGAGTATTAAACAAAAAAAAGTTTTATTTTATGTTCCCGGGGACATAATTTGTCATGGGATGGTCTCCTCAATCCGGGGACTGTCCCCAGAAACCGGAGATGATTGTAGGGCTGCAACAACTAATCAACTAAGTTGATTAAATCGATGATTGACAAAGTTGTCAACGTTTTCAAATCATTGATTAATCGGCTTTCGATTAGTTGGCCCTGTTCACAGCTCCACACACGCCGCTGCCAGACCCGCCCGCCTCCACACGCCGCACCTCCTCCCCGCCTCACGCTCACTGCCCGCCCACATCCACGGTCGGCACCGGGATGCGGGGAGAAGAAGTAAGGAGGAGCAGGCGTGGGGGGATGACAGCTGCTGACAGACAGGCCCGATCTCAGAAGCAAGTTGCTGGAAGACTGCTCAGGTAAGCCTGCACTTTCCCACACATGGTGCTCTATAATGTATTGCTGGGATAGTGGGATTTGTATTCCTCAATAGCTGATGGTACATTATGCTGTATATTATAGAGAGCAATGTACCACCAGCTATAGAGGACTACAAATCCCAGCAATACATTATACACTGTAGGGATACACTATTGTGTATCTTATTGACCACTTTAGTTGTTGGTCTGTTTGCTTTCACCTGATTTTTCCTTATGGTGGGTGACTGGTTGTTCTCCACTTCTCGAGGTCCATTATTACTCAGATTGCAGTCCTTCTTTGGAACAATATTTTTCCTAGTTAAAATTTTTCACATCCGATCTCTGTGGCTGTTGCTCACCCCTCAGTTGAACTGCTGACATCCAAAATGTCTAAACAATAACTGAATCCTGTGTCCTTTAATGACTGATAAACAGGATTTGTATGCTTATCATAACATTGGTTTATTGAAATTCATTAAGTGCACAGGTCCCGCCCCTGTGTTTCTGGCCTTATGTAGTGCTTCCTCACTGAACTGAGACATGAGGGATGGAGGCAGGGTTTTTTTCAGGGGCTGGCTTAATATTTTTTTTGCCACTATCCTGAAGGTAACAGTAAAACAAAATTGTCTTTACAACTTAAGTCTGTGTCCCTTATTGATCCAAAAGTCCTGTTTTTATTTTTTGTCGGTTGCTGTTAAAAAAAAGTTTCTGCTATCCCTCTGTTTTGGGTACCTGCACAGTAAGCAGAGCTTTCTTTCCTGATGTCGCATATGCAAGAGAAAGAAGGCGTTCGCAATCACTTGGCTCCTGCATAACTAATGAGGTGACTCAGCTTCTGGGTGCAGACACTGCTGGACAGAGCAGCCATATGCAAAGCAGTGGATTAACGTTGTTGGTACTGGACAGGAAATTGTGTAAACAAGTGATATCTTAAAAAAAAAATGCATTTAGTCAGTAGACTTATTTTAAGAAAAAGTTTAATTATACATTTCATTTGTGGTCCCCCTATATAAGTTTGTAGTGTGGGTATACAGTATGTAAAAGACCTTCAGTTACTGAACAAACATCACAATGCACCACATCATACCCAGATAGTGTGACAACTTACCTCCAAGGGCACACTTCAGAAAAAAAAATCCTAATTGTTGGTAGAGGGGGAAATGGGCACAGTTCCTCCTGGAATGTCTGAGCAACATTGCCCCATGAGGATAGTGTTTAGCCTACACAAAAGCCAGCCTTTAAAAAGGTATCGGTACTTTTGTAGGATTGGCCAAAAATAATTTTAGGTCTCCGATTCCTTTGTTAAAAGGAGAATTATGGGAGAGTGAAATTATACTCATCCCCATAATTAGAGCAGACATGTGACACTGAGGCTGTCACACCGGCTTATTGATCGAGAACTGAGCCATCACATACTGCCGATCACTCAGTTCCTGATCATCTTCCTGCAGAGAGTGGTGATGATCAGTCTTAGCTTCCCATAGGGATTTCCCCCTCCCTTCCTCCAGTGCTGACTGGAGGGAAAGATGGGGGAGGGGGTAGGATCTGCACTGTCAGCATATAGCCAATTGCCTGCGATATGCTGAGTTTTGGGTCACAGGAGGACAAAGGTATATGTCCTCCTGTGACCCCAAAGAAAACTATGGCAAAAAAAAGGTTGGGCCATAGTTTTCTTTTAAAGTACTGCAGCTACAACAAGAACCTAACTTCTATTCAATTTCTTTGTTAGTTATAAATCTAGGTCAACAATGGAAGCAAATAGAAAAGTATATTTTGTTTCTAAACAAGTATAAGGTGTCATTCTTAAAATATAATCCATCAATAACTTGCACATTTGTTTCCCTAAGGGAAACTCTATTGTAGAGCTGGAGGTCCTGGCAGATGTAGTAGAACCAATTCTCTCTAAGGCTCAAGCAGTCCCTAAGAATTTGAAGAAAACATTTGACGTGTTTGGCATTCACAATGCAGCACAAAGTTCCTGTTTTGTGAAGCTCTGGGCACATTTCTTTGGAATTGTAATTTGTTTTCACAGCTAGACCTAGCAGCAGATAAAGGACATTAAAATGCACAGGAGTGTGGCAGAGAAGCAAACAAAAGAAAATAAACAAAATTACATGCTGATGAAGATTAAAGTTCTTGGGCTACCATAGCTGTTTCCATAAGAGGCAAATATGTATAGCGAAAGCTTTAAAAGAAATCCCTAAACATTTTATTCTGAAAAACAGCCCTATAATCAGAGTGATCAACATGCTCACTTTAACTAAGCCCGACAGCAGCATGTACTTTACTTTACTTTTGCTCCCTCCTTGCTCTATTCATCTGCAAGCTTACACAGGGCTATAAACAACCCCATATGACAGCGCTGTCACATGGTATGTGTATCGTGCTCCTTCCATACCCATAATTACCATCTATTTCTTTTGGCTTCCAGGCCTGAACAGAACAGCAGGGCAACGACGGAAAGGTAAGTATATGCTGAGGAGGGGTGGGGGATTAAAGCAAATATGTTGCTTGTCCCTAACTGGGCAAAGCACAGGTTTGCTTTAAATGAGAAGTATTGGGAGAGTAAAATATATACTTTTCCCAATACATAGAGCCTGCATGGTACACTGCAGCTGTCACATGCCAGCACTATAAAGAAAGCTGAGCCATCATGTAACTGCTAATCGCTCAGCTCACAGTCTCCTCCTTGCAGTTCACCGCTCCCCCACAGGGATTCCCGCGTCCCCGCTCTCTGTTCCTCCAGTGCTCATTGAAGGGACAGACAGGGTAGGGGTGGGTATAGCTGGTTCTGGCTCTAGAGATACAGAGCCAGCTGTCAGTCAGGCAGCCGGGTTTCTCCTGACAATATTGTCATGATCCTTCCTGTCTGCAGAGCAGCTCTGCGCTGTCAGGAGATTGTGGGCATTATCAAAAATACAACAACACATCCAAGTGGGGTTTTAAGAGGCATCAGACTTGAGGAGATGGGCAGACGCATATAGCTGGAGAAGACGGGTGGACGCATTTGCTGGACGAGCTGTGGAAGGACAGTATGTTGGGAAGTTCTTAATCACTGGATGGCGCAATACAAACAGAAAAATAGTAACTTCCAGACTATACGTTACCAAGACTTTCTTGCCTCATGTATCCCTGTGGTTCCCGCCGCACTGGCTCTGAGAAATGGTGGATATTGATCCCCGCACCTTGGGGTGGATTTGCACTGATCCCCAGATGTCTCAATTCTTGCCTCATATTCCATGAGGAAGCACGTTGGAAAATCAATACATCATTGCCACAGCCTTAAAAGAATGAACATGAATATTTTTAAGAAAGCTGGAATACACCATATCAATATGAATGAAGTATTGTGGTTATTATAATCAATTTACACTTTATGCAATGTGGTAATGAGGCAGAATTGAGGTCATGGTTTTTGTAAATGATCTGTTTTTTAAATGTAATTCATGGATTCTTAATTATGTTAATACATTTTCTAATTTTTTTAATGCAAGTCTGACGCCTCTTAAAACCCGATAGACACTTGGATGTGTTGTTGTACTTTTTAATCTGGTATTTGGTGTGAGGTCTTGGACCACCTGAAATTATTAGGCCTGTGGAGTTTGGATAAACAATTCAGATTGTGGGCTGTAGCAGGCTAAAGGCTGACTTTGGGTTACAGTATATTTTAGAGAGAAGTAAAGCCAAACCATTTATTGGGTCACAGGCGTACATTTACTTATGTACTCTGTGACCCCAAAAATGGTTTGGCTTTACTTCTCTCTAAAATATACTGTAAACTTGTACTATACCTCAACTCCTTAAAAGAGGGATGGTTAGAGGAGTAGAGATCACCCCACCAGAGTCTCAGAAAAACAGGAGCCGCCATTGCAGTTATGGTTTTAAAGGTGCAGACTCCAGGGCTGTCAGCCTAATTCTGACTTTGCTACCTAGTCACTGACCTAGAACAAGAATGCAAGATTGGAGTTAAAATTTCTCAGAGCTTGTTTATCTGCTTGAGCTGCATATTTTACATGTATTTTTTAATGATTTTCTTTAACTGTTCTATTCACATACATAAATATAACATACAGTAGGCGTGGAAAAGCTATATTTCTGCATGAAATGGACATCTAGCTATAGAAAAGCTCTGTTTCTCAATCTTTATTTTAATGCAATCTCAAATGGCTCCTTTTTCAGCCAACAATAGTAGTTCATAGAACAGAACTGTTAATTCCAGCCATAATGGAGCGGTATTTTAACGTGGTACAACCTCTGTGATGATAATCATGTACTGGCTTTCTCACAAACTGCTAAAGTGGGGGCAGTAAGTGTTGTCGATCCATGAAAATTTTGATCATAAAAAAAGCAAAAGGACACACAATACCACATCATTATGCTTTTGTGATGAAGCTGGGGATGAATATAACAGCCAAGGGAATACCAACTTCTAAAATAGGTCAGCGCAAGCATTAATTTCATTCCTATCCTGTCAGGAATAGAAAAATGGCAGCTGTGCGCTGTATCAATGATGATGGTACTTGTAGCCTTCAAGAAACATATTGATAGAAATTGGATATTAATCAGCTTGGAATTGTCACTTTTGCCTGTGTATATTGCAATGACTTGCGAGTTAATGTATTTTTTTTCTTCTCTTTCTCCCTCTCTTTCTGATTAAAGGACACACATACAGTATTCTGAACCAAGAGTGGGGATTGCAATACAAGTAGCACGTGGCATTTTTATTATGCAGAGGTGATTATAAAACAATCTAGACTTGAATGGAATGCTAATGACTGCATCTGCCGGTTAGAAGCTAATTATTCAAGATGGTCGGTTAATGGCTCCAGCTGTCCTCTTAATACCTTTGGGGTGACTACACACACTTGTGAGGATATTTGGTAACAATGGCAAGAATGAAAATCTTCACTTGCAGGAGAGCTATTACTCCCAGAATGCACCTGGACCTCAACACATCTGCACTTCAGCTCTGTTTGAAGACCTCACATACTCTGAGTAGAGCACTTTATCTGGAAACGGAGCAGTGGATTTTCAAATGAAGATTGCACCTTCCTGTGGAATGAGAAGGAAACATTTGTTGAACTGGTGTATTAGTGCTGCTGTTAAAGAGGGTATGTGGCCTATTACTGACCCAGTGCCACAAAATTTCTGCTCTATCATTCCTGAACGCTTTTTTTTCTTCACACAAGGGCTTTGTCAGTCATTCCAAAGGGAGATCCTTGCTTACCAATAGTTTGCACATTGTATTGCTTTTATATGCCGTCTTATGTCTCTTAGACTGCTTCTTTTTATTTGGTAAATAGGCCAAGCACCCGATATTAGTTTACCCTAACTGTGCAATTAGTTCAAATTCAAGTGATGCAGCCCAAACGGTCATATTTCAGCTGTCATTTTCAGTGTAGATTAGAAAATAAAAGCGGATGTCTAATTATTATGGCCAACACCACACTACCTTGTTATGTTACAGATTGGTGTGTAGAGCCACTCTTGTATTATGGGAGCATGCACATCGGTGTAGCTGCTAAACCTTTCATCTTTCCCCTCACACACTCTGCGTCTGTACATTTTAGTATATAATTGGGTGTTGTTGGCTGGTACATGTGTGTTTATCCTGGGTTTAAAATGCACAAACATTTTCAGCTAATACAATCCACCATCAATTGGAATATCATATTAATCAGTTATTTTGTCCATACAGATAGTCCGTAGTATGAAATGGTTATATTGGCAATACTAATCAATAACTTGGGTATTACTGAGAATATAGGTACCATTTATCAGTCTAACCACAGCAAACAATGAAAACAACTCTGTTGCAAAAAACATAACAGATCTCTTTAATTAGCTTATATTTATCTTTCCCACTGAATGTGCATCAGATCATCGCTCTCTACAAGGGCTATGACTGTTAAAGATTCCACAGCATGTGACACGCTTCTGGGAATGTGGCATGCCTGCTTCCCCACTGAGCGGCGTGGTTCCATCCAGCAGCCCCTTTATACAGTAGTCAAGTAGAAGTCAGGCATCCGACCCAAGAGGAAGTGTGTCAAATGCTGAAGACATTTGAGCTTGCATAGCCTTTTATGAGGCACTGGCAGTGGGATTGGTGCATATAATATTTCTTCATTTATAGGGATCTTATATTTTGTTTAAATGTGGTTCTGTAACTCCCATCTGTTGATCACAGTACCTCACTGCCCTGTACACTATTCTCTCCAGTTTCACAACCACTTGATGGCGGTCTAAAGAAATAGGTAACATCAAGCCAGAGATTCATTCATCTGAGAAATATCGTACAATGATAGTTCGTAAACTAGATCTTTCTTAGATTAACGGCACTAGAAATATCGATCTGTAGAGCTGCAATTTGTCTGTTTTCTATCCGACTATCAATCTTTACACTTCTGTTCTTTGGTCCTAAAAGTGATTGAATGATTGTACATTTTCTGTACCTGGATGCGTTGTTTGATTGCACATCTTTTTTTGTTTGTGAGTGAGCTTTTTAGTCGTATGAAAGATCTTTTCCGAATCTGAGGGGTACTGTCAGCTTTTTACTTAGTTTTTTTTTATTTTTTATAATTAAAGAACAAATGTAGCTTGTCGAATTGTGTAAAGCAGCTGGCAGACTATAAGAGCTGTGCCCTTTTAATTTTGCCAAACCTAGGGGGAGAAAAAAGAAATCTGTCACTCTCCAGCTGCTACAGTAAGTCATGGAAACAGTTTCCACTTACATTTAAAAGGCAACAAACGTATTTAACTCCTTACTATAGAGAATGTTTATTCTACATCTGTCATGTGGATTATATGAGTTATATAAAAGCATGAGCCTCTTTTGGTTGTGTGTAGAAGCAGTACAGTAGATGTATGCATTCTGTATACTGTCTAGCTGACTTCTTGCTGGAAGGGAATGTGGAGACTAAGGCTCCATTCACACATAGGTGGTAATACACAAGGGCTATGCTTAAAAAAGTGCATGTACTTTCTTTTGCAACACAACACGCCACAACGTGCAGTCATGCATTACCGTGAGATATGGTGGGCTGGAATGTGTGTCCAGTAGCAAAGTGCATTGAGATGCCATTAGCAATAAATGGAACCACAGCACACCAGTGCACAAAATATGTGTTACTACAATTCAATGGTGTGAAGGATTTGTTCACACCACCAGCCCTGGGCTGCTTCGCTCAACATATTTAAAATGGAAGGTCATTGTTTTTAATGGTGCCACTTCACACCTGTGACCTGTGTTGGTGTGCACTGAAGGGGGAAAAATGGTTACATCTAATTGCAGCATGCTATAGAAGGACAACAAACTAAGAAGAAATGACCCTCAGAAAAAAAAAAAAAGCTACACTGTGACGCGAGAAACACTTTGTAGCACAACTCATTGAAAATTGCATGCCAATGCATGTTAACATGTGTATTATACACACATTATTGCATGCACTGTGGTGTAAACAAACCCTAATGGTTTTGCAGCAGGCAGAGTTTACCAAGTATGTTGTATATCCTTGTTTTGTAATACTGCACAGGGTTCACACCAACGAGCTCGCAGTTTTGGCTTTTGTAAGCTGCCATTAACAGTTATGACAACTTACTTGACATAGGGGTCTTCATGTGCAGCCCTTGTCTTTACCAAAGGACTGCACTTAATATTCAATTAATGTAACCCTTTCACTTCCACCAACATATGCCATAGAACATTTGTTTGCTGATCTCCTTCCTGCTGAATGAACCCTAAAGCGATTATGATTTTGTCCGGTTTGAGGCTTCAATGAAGTGCAATGGTGACATCAGGGGTCAAGTAGGGCCCTAAATGAGCCCCCTATGTGATAGCAATAAAGTCCCCACCCCTGGTACATGCACATAACACAATCACTCGTTGGATGCACCCATCTATAAAAATGACAATTGCGCCACACTAAATGGATGACCTGTAAAAGCTTTTAAAGTGTCGCCAATAGACAATTCTGGGTAACATTTAGTTATTTCACAGACATACACAATGTTTTGAACTTGACATTTTTGGTATCTATTTACTTTGAACAACCTCCTCTTTTATATTTTATCAAAAAACTGGGTAATATTTTGTGTGTATATGCACTAAAATTTACTTGAATATTTTTTACTTTTGTAGACAGTTGTGCTAATTTCTTGCGACATACCTGGTAAAATGACAGTTGCAATTGGCACCATTTTATTCGACAGGTCTCTATGCTTTCAGAAAATATATACTTTTTGTAAGGTTTAAGTAGTCTTCAAGCCTAAAATGTGCATTTTAGCATGTGCAAAAAAAGCCAATATGGCTCTGCAGAGAAAGGGTTAATGCTACAGAAAGCTGTTGGGAGACTGGAGACGTGCTCCAGGAGACGCATTACATGAGACTGCGTACGTTTGTTTATTACAGACCCTTTACAAAATGAATGCTCCCACATTTGTGTTCAGAACAGCCCCTCTAAAAAATGCGTGTTTGAGACTTCTTTTTGCAAGATCCATTGGAAAAGGTCAGAGGAAAAAAAAAAATTAAAATGGATGGAAAACACAAAAAAAGTAGGATAGTGTAAAAGAAATAAACCAAACCATGTAACCACTAGAAGCCAGTCCAAACAATATTTTTCCTTTAATGGCATGAGTAAGCACTAATACACAGACTTTTGTCTGCAGGAGCCTGCACAGTAAGTGTCAAAGGGCCACATGTGGCCCCTGGACCTCAGGTTGGGCACTAGTTTTCTATGGACAGCACATGTCCAGTTGGGTCTAGAGATGATACACAAAAGGTGCAGCCAACACATACTCTGCCTGGCTGCCAATATATTATGTGAGTCTACAGCAATGCCAGTTCATAAATATTGCCCCATTGTGTTAGGCATGCTTACATGAAGCCTTATTAAACCTGGGCCTACTCTTCGAGTCCAGCGTTCACCCTGTGTTACCAAACAAGTACACTGTATGTAATAATATAACCCAGGCAGTAAACCAGCATCCGTTTCCCCTATATTTGGAATTGAATTGGCTCCAAGCCATCTTCAAAAACGATATCTAGAAATCAGGGGAGTCAAGAAAATTCCCAAAAATCTGGAAGATTATAAATATGATTGCACAAACACAGCAATGTTTAGGTGGAACTTGGTACTAACATCAAGGATTTAAAACCAGCATACATGGCTCTGGTGTACATATGTTCAGGGCCGAAGGTAAGGGTGGGGGGGACGTGTGCCCCGGGTGCCGCTTTAGAAGGGCGCCACTGTGTGTGTGTATGGAGAATTCCTTTGGGGGGGGGGGAGGGGTAGCAACTCTGAGCCTTTGCCCCCAGGTGACAATGTCTTGCCTCCCCACTGCATATGTTACATACAAGAAGACTGCAGCACAGTCTGTTATACTAGGTGACTGGACTGTAATGACAATGCTACAGTTAAGCTTTGTATGTGTGTGGCTATTGGGCACCTGCATTTTAAAAGTATTGGAAAGTGCTCACTGTCTGAAATGACATGGACTTTTCCAGGTTGGGATAGACTGAAATTTTCCATTAGGTTTGCATTGCATTCCCTCATAGCGCCTCCTAATTATTTGCATTCCATCTGCTTTTTTTTTTTTTATTGTATTGCCAATATTGGAAATGCATTGTAAAACCAACGCAGAGCATGTATATACAGTGCATTTGACATATTTCTACCACAATGACCTAATAAAAACAGCAGTTCTAGATATAACTCAAATGCATTCTAATGGCATCAGACATATTGCAAACATTAAACAAGATGCATATTTTCCAGAATGTGCCTGTCAACATTAGACAGGTTTTTCTTGTTTCTGTCTGATGGTATTGTACATAAGCCCTAAAGCTGCTACACTCTCATTAAATGAGGAAAAGATTTTCTAACAAGTGCTCCTGATGTTAGAAAGGCTCATTATAGTCTCCTAGTATTGGATCCTACTGCATTAAAGTATGCCGTCACTGCCCGTCAGATCTAGGGGTCATTTTTAAGCTCCCTGCAGATGTAAATGGCAGTTGCTCAGTCTGGCCATTGTTGGCCAAACTTTTATATCTATAGAAATACTGCACTACTCTCAGGGAGGAACTAGTTGGACAAATCCTGATTGGTACGGTTCCCGTCAGTGATAAGTCATGCCAGCAGTGTCCTCCTCCCCCCTCCTCTACATTCACATATGTGTGGTAAATATGCCTGTTCGAGGGGGATCTTAGATCTCAGTCTATGGGCACTTTTAAATGAGGTATACTTGCTGAAAAGGTCCCTGCAGCTAATGGGAAGTCTCTTAAAGCGGAAGTAAAGTGACCTGATGAAAAATTGCTGACAGGTGGTAGTTTTGCTTCTAGCAGAAGAGACTATAAGTTTCTTCTGCCAAAAATCTTCTACTTGCCTGTCAGCAACTTTTCTTTTTTTCTATGAACTGAGCTGCACATGCTCAGCATAGTGCACAGGCCTGGTATGCCGAGATGCCAGCCAGCCGACCAAGAGGCTGAGGACCTGGAAAAAGACAGGGAGAAGATGGCAGCCTTGGTGCCAGATGGGAGAACAGACAGCTCAGTGCTGGGGGGGATTGTTTACAAGGTAAGTGGACCATAATGTGCCAATATTTTGTGTTTTCTAGCACATTATGGCAAACACCTGCGGGTGCTGTTAAAAAAAAAAATCCACTTTACTCTTACTTTTAGGGTTCGCAGGTAATAATTCTTTTCCAGAAACCACAGAACACTTGGGCATTTTCCATGAGATGCTCCATTTCATGCTATAGGTGCTAT
>NW_017306387.1:479832-485776 GCF_000935625.1 Nanorana parkeri | reverse complement strand
GCCTCCTTCAGCCAGCACAGTGTATAGTAAATAACTTTAATAAATCCTCTTAAAAATAGCTATGTTGCCCAAAGCAACCAGTTGGACAAACAATGAGCCAATAATTCTAACACTAGAAAATGACTGCTGATATCTGTCCATTAAAGGTAGCACAATAGCTGAATATACTATGACCTTTTTACCAGAGCTATTCTTCAGCTACACACAATTACATTTTTCTTGTGTTCAAATGATGGTACCAAATGCACATATAATAAGCTTTTAATGACTGGCGTGGGTGATGCATTTGTTTAATAAATACCAGCCGTTATTTAGCTCCAAACATTCCAGTGTTTTGATGGAGGATGATGAACAATTGAAGGTTTTTTTTTGTCCACTGCAGTGATAAATTCAGACTGACAGTATTCATCCATAAAAGGTCACAACGCAAATTTCTCAGGCTGGATCGGATCCTGCTGCCTAAAGCCAAATGGCAGATACAACTGTACAGCTCCATCAATTGTTCTTGCGTTTGCCATCATAGCTTGAACTGGCTACTCCTTAAACGGTGTTCAATTTCTTTCAATGGTTACCATGCAATGTACATACATTTACGTGGTCAAGTACACACGGGTGAGCTCCCAGCATATTATGGTGTTGTTATTTGGAACCTCATAGATTTACAATGTCGCCATTGAAACAAACATGGTTAACCAACTTGTGATACATTAATAATATCAAGGTGTGGGAATGAATAGGCGTTGTGCCGATCTGGCGATTGATGTATGTCAGCTTACATTAAAAAAACATTGTTGTGAACTTAACACTGTGGTAGCTGTTAAAAAAAAAAACAAAAAAAAAACAGTAAACTTATCTAGTATTTTTCTTCTTTTTCTAAGTTTATTTAGTTTGCTTCTTGCTGCAATAGGCTCCCTTTGAATAGACTTTGAGTTGTTGGCTAATCTGCTAAGAATATATTCACAATGCTTTACCTATGGAAAATGTATATTTCGTACTGAATGTTTTTCCTGATTATATAACAGATGTTTCCCATTTTACAGTATTCATTATGCACCAAATTGCATTATGTGAACTGTATTAAAATAACACCATCACCATTGTGAAGTGGCTTGTACAGTTTAACTGATAAATACATTTATATTTTTATGAAACAATGCAGCTTTCTGTGTTTTCTTTAAGTACACATTTTAAGATGAACAACAATTCAATATGTGGTTGTTATGGGGACGATGCAGATCATAGAAGCTATTTATGAATCATTTAGTACAGCAGTGCAAAAACTAATTTGAAGTCACACCTTCCAGTCCAGTCCAGCCACCAGTCAGACCAACAAAAGATATTGATGCTAGGTACATAGATAGTACAGTTCTATAAAACCTTTTTTTTTTCTTGGCACTGAATACAATAAAGCAATGTTGAAAACAAAGCTTTTTTTTCTGCTGCCATTGTCCTGCTGGGGGGTTTTAAATCACTTCCTGTCCTGGGGACACAACAGGAAATAAGAAGAAATTCCCCTCTTGGAAAGTTGACATGGCAACAGTTGTCCACATTGGAAGATTTTCCCTCACATTTTGTTCTGGTAACAACTCTAATAAAATTTGGATTTCCCTTCACATTTTGTCTCGTTGACAGTGGTCACCAGGACAGATAGATGAGTGAATCTCCCCAGCGACGACATAGTGGAAAAAAAAAATTTGAGGTTCCCCTTGCTTCTATTGTGCCTTCAAGAGAGCAAGTGAAAGGAAACCTTCCCAATGGGACAAAGACAACAAACAATGTTATTAGAAACCAAGTTTTTAATATGGATGCACAGATACCGATACTAGTATTGGTGCCGATACCAAGTATTTGGGGCGAGAACTTCTAATCAGAGGGAGATTTCCTCTGGCAGTGCCGCGAGGGAACATGGAGGCAGCTTCCCAGCCAATCAGAAAGCCGGGCGGAGGGTAATGACTCGCTGCCCGGCTTCCTGATTGGCCGGGAAGCCGGCTCCATGCTGTTTGGCCGGCTCAATGCTGATCGGCTAGTCAGCATTGAGCCAGCCAATCAGGAAGACTGGCAGCGGTAATGACTGATTGCCTGGGAAGCAGACTCCATGCCAGTGGAAGCACTAGTATCAGTGAGTACCATAATGTAAATATCGGTACTCGATACCGCAAAACCGATATCGGTGCATCCCTAGTGTTTAACTATAGAAATACATGAGATCTGCCATATTTGCTCATTTTATAAACATGCTGTGCTTCTTTCTTTGCAGTGCAGTACTGCTTTCAGCCACTATAATACCAGCTTAGCTCATATCTGGCCCACTATGTACAGGTTATTGGGCAAATGTATTCATCACATGTGAGCACAGGGTTATGTAGGGTTTAATTAGACAGTAATAGTTGTCTTTAAATCAGGGATCCCCATTGGGAGATTTTCCTTCACTTACCGTTCCAGTGACAATGAACACTTTATCGGCAAATTTTCCTGTGCCTGTTTTTTTCAACTGGCTGCGTTCCTGCTTGGGCTCTCTGCCGCCCATGAATGTGCCCAGCGTGGGGTATTGTCGCCCACATATGTGGGTGGACAGTGTTAATGTTATATTGGACTGGTGATGAGTATGGCTCGAGTCTGGGTGACTGAGCTACTTTATGTTAACTGGTTTTAAAAGTTAATTCGTTTATATATTAGTGTTGTTGAATTTAAATAAAGAATTTATATTTTGCTTTTAACCCCAATAAAGGGCCGCGGCCAATATTTTCCACTCATATCGTTTGTATAGTTTTTATTTATTCTGTCATATATTTTAATGTATTTATAGGTTGTGGGTGCGGTGGGGTTCTACAATCCCATGCACTGCATGGCCTTTGAACTATGGCCAGCAGGCATACAAGGGAAAATAAGAGGGATTTTGGTTAAGCCAACCTGCCACTATAAAAAAATAACAAATGAATTGGATTGGCTTGCTGCTGCTGAATGTGTGCTGTGGTAATTTAAAAGAAAAAAAACATTCCCCCAAGCATGTTATGTAAATGATTTCTGTGTTTTCATTGTTGTTCTTGAAGCCACATAAAAAGACACCCTCCCTTTGCATTGGCACATGTCTCCTATGGCAGAGCCCCGCTTCCCATGCTTTTTCTTGAGAGGATTTTACCCACTAACCCCAAAAATAGCCATACTTTAAGAAGATTCACCCCCCATAGACTTCAATGTGATTCACAGTAGGCCAAGACAGCAATAGGGCCTAGTTCACATGGGCTTCAGATTGTATTAGAGCAGTGTAAACACCAAATTCTTGGCAAGCTTTTGCAAAGCATTTGTGAAGTTTACAGCAACCTTTAAGCAGCTTGCTGAAAGCTCAGAAAATACTCTGTACTTGCTGTCCTCACTGCTCTTATAAAAGCTGAAGCCTGTGTGAACTATGCCTAAGGCCTGGTTCACACCCGGCGTTTTACAGCGCTGATCGAAGTGCTGTAAAACGCTCAAACATTCAAGTCCCATTATGTTCCATGGGCATGGATCCCACCTGGGCGTATTTCAGCGCGTTGTGACGCGCTGAAAAACGCCCTACGCCCAAAGAAGTACAGGAGCTTCTTTGGGGCGTATTTCCGCGTGTATCCATTAGGATACAGCCGGATAGCTCTCGTAAACGTGCGAATGACACGCGTTTCGTGGGCCGCAAATCTCTATAAAAACGTGCGGCCCGAAACGCGCATATTACGAACGCCCAGGTGTGAACCCAGCCTTAAACCTGAAAGAAGCTGCAACTCTTAACTCTCAGGACACAGGGAGCACAGCCATGTACACAACCAAGTATGCATTGCCAGTGTATGCTGTCGCTGAGACTGTCTGTGAAAATCATACTGTTCTGTAACACTATGTAGAGCTGTAAGGCATCCCCAAAGCATGTTATTTAAAACATTTCTGCAGATTCTCATAACTCCTACCTATCCCATGGGATGTTCAAGGGATCTAAAGCATAATTTCAGCCACATATCACTGTAAATACAATAGACATAAAACTAGGATTTATTGAAAGTACATCACAGGACACAGGGAGTTAAATCTTCCACAGATGGGTTATGCAGCTACACATCAGGTGATTAGAAACTGGCAAATCAATCTGCCAGCCTGCCTCAGTTTTTTGCTAGTGTGTTTAGGTGATGCATGCTTCTCTAGGCTCGGAGTACATCCGAGTACATCCTTTCCTGCAGTTTTCCAGTAGAGGACTCTTCTAGCAATTTTCCCTCAATGCTGCTCCCATTGTAAATTTGCAGTTCTGTTTTGGTCACCAATCCTCAGAAGAGATGTTCTTGAATTAGAGCGAGTTCAGCAAAAGGACAACAAAATTAATAAGAGAACTGGAGGACCTCAGCTACGAGAAATGATTACATAGACAAGAGGCACAATGTACAAATATATCAAAGGTTGCCATAGTAACTGTTTACACTGAGATCCATGAAGAAGACACAAGGCCACAATTTCAGTTTGGAAGAACGGAGGCAATGGGAATCACCCCAAAGCCAAACAGTCAAAACAAGCAGCAAAAGACACCTCTAACGGCCATCTCATACTAGTGATGTATTTGCTGGTGGCAATATGGATGCTAAAAAGTGTCTGCACCTACGGCATTGTTTCCACGCTGCGTGTGTGTCCGCTGGAGACATTTTCTATTTGCCTGGTCATCAGGACAAGAAGTGAGGCCAAAGCTCACTAATTTTTTTCGAAGCCCGTGGACGTGCATCAAAACAAACTTCCCCCTGTGTACAAAAAAAGTGAACCGTGAAATCACAGCACACAAAAACGTGCACAAGGGTGCAAGGTCCTTCCAAAGAAGGGACCTACTTTCCCGACCCCCCGGGGCGCAAGGCTCCTGACAGGGGTTGAGACTGTCGGACCACCAACCCGAAGGCCGGTGGACCGTTTCCGTCGGGGACCTGCCGAAACAGGTCCCTCACAGTACTAAGCAGGGGGGATCTCCCGAAGAGAAACCCCCCTCCTGGGTGGGAGGAGACAGAGAACCCCGTAGGAGGCACAGAATCTCCTCCCAGCATCAGGAATAGGCCCCGAAGAAACCTGCACCTTCAGCAATCTGTGGGTCAATGCTTTAAAAAAAAGCCAATCGTGCAAACGTGCATAAATAATAAAGTGCCAGTGCACCACGCTGACAGGCCTTAGGGGCCGAGTGCAAAAAAATTGCCCCGGACTAGCCATAAGGCCTGTCCAAGAGGCGTTGTGCAGAAATAAGCAATGTGGTGTGTGACCGAGTGATCAGTGAGTCAAAGTGGGGTCCCATACCCAAGTGACTTCCTGAGCACCCCTGGGACGCCACCCCCAGGGGGCACAACACCACGGGCTTCTGCCGCTCCCGAACCCTCTAGCCTCGATCAAGTTTCGGATCCATTCCCATCAGGAGATAGTTCACCTTCAGAGATCCCTCCCCGTGGAGCCCACCCATTAACAAGGGTCGAAAGCTCCGGGGCCTGGAACCTCATCCGGCTCCCTACCAATTACGCCAGGAACCTACCGGTCCGTCCATCCACCCCTCATAGGCGACAGCGGACTTTCAGTTCCCGACAACTGATAAGAACAGATACTACACTTGATCTTAGCCAAAAGGCCGAGAAGCTCACTAATGGGAACACTGAAAACAATGAAGGCTCACGTAGGCTTCAACCTTTCCCACTGTACTTAAACTGTCATTAAACTGTCATTAACATCTGTGGTACTGATGGAGATATCTACTCTATTTTCTACAACAGGCGAACGCAGGGTCAGATTTCCCAACAGGCCAGCACGGAATAGAGAGGCAGCAGAGCCGCCGGACGGGTAGTTTTTTTTCTACATTTAGCCCTGCTTCGGGCAAGCAGGGCTAACTGTACAGCTGGGAAGCCAGTGTTTTAGTACAAGTGATCCCATCAATGTTGCCGAGATCACTAGTAATATGCATGCAGCTTTG
>NW_017306387.1:457783-479387 GCF_000935625.1 Nanorana parkeri | reverse complement strand
CCCAGCTGCCTCTCCCCGCTAATCTTCTCCATTCCCAGTGTGTTTTTCGGGGACCTGGGACTATGGCACATTCATTCACAATGAAGATCAAGGAGCAGAGCGGTTAACGTCCGTTCTCTGCTCAAACACTGAGAAGGGAGAGCTACCCTTCTCAGCTGTCACAGGAGTTCCAGCACAGTACTGTGCTAGAACTCCTGTATTGGAGGTGACAGATTCAATGAAGAGAACCTGTCACCTTCAAATGCCTTTTACACCGCAGCTTGTTAGCTCCTGTGATAGCAATAAAGTTAAGTGAACATTTTTTTTTCTTTTTTTAATTGATAAAAAGTAAAAAAATAATAAGAAAATAAAAAAAGTTATAAAGTAAAAAATTATAAAAAAAATTATAAAAGATAGACAAAATAAAAAAAAGCAATAAAATGTTTTTAAAAAGTGATTTAAATTCTTCATTGGGTGGGGTGGCAGATAGTGGGGCACATTGAGGAAACCGGCCTTGGGGCAGCAGAGAGAGTAAACTCGGCCCTGGGCGGACAGCCGGCAAGTAGTTAGGGCTGCTTTATCACGGAGTCTTTTCAATAAACCTGTAGATCAACTACCGTGCTTTCTAAAGAACTTGTCATGGGATTTCTTTTTGTTTAAGAAAAACAAAACAGAGGTATGAGTTTAAATGAGCACTATTTTATACGTATTGAACATGTGTGTAGAAGATGTTATATTGTTACAGATACTGTTTAGGAATAATAAACAAGAAATCGGAAAGAAATATTCTCTATCACTAGTTACACTGTCACTTTGAACCTAGACCACTGAAACTTGTTACATATATTTATTCATCTTATTAGAAGGTCCCTATCATGAACCTGTGTGATTAGGCTGTGATGGAAATTATTATCCCCTTGAGCTGCATACTGGTCCCAGAGAAATGTGTTCGCTTTGTTACCCCAGAAGTAGTAAGCAGGACGATTCAAGAAATGGCTTCTTCCATCGGAGTGTAATCAAACAGGTATTTTGCTCCCAAAATTAGTCCTCAAGCACTGCACTGGAAGGCAGCCAAATGGCTCAATACTATCGGTATTTAGTGGTGACTTTGTTAGCGCTCCCTGCTTTCTGGGATGAGAAAGAGGGACAACATTTAGCACAATCTATATAGTCAAAGCACACACCCCTAGCCATGACCACAGTTACATAAATCATAAAGACTTAGCATGCCATGGGGGAATCCAGTGACTGTTTAATGCCGCACTGCAACAGAGTGCAAAGCAGAGTCGCTCTGAATACGGCTTCAATTGCCCAAAAATGACTGCTATAAATACTACATTCATAAAGTGGGAAAGAAGAAGATCGTCATAGCAGAAAACAGAATGATAGTGAAAACCTGAGAAATAGAAATGTATGGGGTTTACCAGGTGCACTGATAGATTTAATAGATTCCAGCTTTTCATTCTATAAAAACTCTAGACAACCCTGAGGGACAAGGCCGGAGTTGCCCACCCCTGGAATAGGTCCTTATACGCCATTGTTTCTGAGCAGATGGGGCTTTAATTTTGTAGCATATTTTCAATGTAATATTTATATGAAAGGAACAGGCCCAGAATATAAACAACAATTCCCCCTGAGTACAAATACAATTTATATACAACAACATTATTTATAACAGAGTTGTAAAGCTCAAAGCTCCCCTTTCTATGTTACCCTTTCAATTCAGGAGAGATTATTTCCTTTTTGATCACTACATTGCCATACAAGCAGAAATAAAGAACAATCCCCACTTTCAAAGCCCTAATCCTAGACCTAAAAGACCTTTTCTCCAATTCCTTCCTGCATGTTTCCCTGCAGACTCTTTCACCCATTGCCTTTTAATAAGACCAGAGAGGAGAGGATCTCTTATAAAGAATATTACTGCGGTTCTCTCTAATTAAATCTAAATTAGCATTCTAAATGTTTCATAGACCGTTATTTAATGTATGAAATATTAATAAACCAATGATTACACAGATCAAATGGAGAGTGGAAGCCAGTGCTCTGATAAATGAAATTACAAGTGCCTGGCTGGGTCCAATTAATGTTCATTCACTCTTTAATGCCACACTCCAACTTAGTGCAGAGCAAAGCATTGTCTCTAGGACAGTGATAAAGGAAGCAGCTCCCTGAGACAGGAGCATGTAATGTGGATAACAGACATTTGTTTGTCTTCTATGTATAAAAAAGGGACAGCCAATTTAAATTTCCATCTACCGAGTAGTTCTAAACGCCAACTGTTGCAGCTGATACCCTACAAGCTGCAGCCTGTGGTTTCTATTTTGTTGGCTCTGTAAAAATGCAAAGAAAAGGTTACAGATAGGGCTGCACCGATACCGGTATTTCGGTATCGAGTACGAGTACCGATATTTTTTTCCGGTACTCGCCGATACTGAGTACCGGAGGTCCCATTCAGAAAGCTAGGCGGCGTGTAATGACTCGCCACCTGGCTTCCTGAATAATCAGGAAACAGGACAGCGTGTAAATTCTCGCCACCCGGCTTCCCGATTAGCAGAGAAGCCGTCCCCATGCTCCTCATCACTATGTGACCAGAAGGCATGGATCCGGTTTTCTGGCCAATCAGGAAGCCGGGCGCCGTGTAATGATGGGGCGCCCTGCTTACTGATTGGCCAGGAAGCCGGCTCCATGCTCCCTCGTGACGAAGGAGAATGAAGGCGGCTTCCCGGCCAATCAGGAAGCCGGGCAGCGTGTCATTACACAGGGAGTATCAAGATAGATACCGAAGCATTTGGGTGAGTACGAGTTCTCGCCCAAATACTCGGCATCGGCACCTATATTAGTTTCAGTATCGGTGCATCCCTAGTTACAAAAATCACTTTCTGTGGGTCTCAGTGAAGAAGATGGCACAGGAGCACTTTGAAAAGCATTGTGAATCCGTCTATCACATTTAAGTTGAAACAAAACACTGCCATAAATAAAATATTCAGCCTATCAACAATTTCCTGAATCAGTGAAAAGGTCTGGCCCTAGAGGCCCAGGTATATCCCAATTGCACAATGCAATATTTCCTTTTGCCTATGGACATCTCGATCATACCCAAACCAGAATAGGACCCATCTCAATGCCGCAGTCACAATTCAATTGTTCTACTTAATGACCTCAAACTTTTTGCCAAAATACTTGCCACTAGACTCAACACCCAATTTCCCATAAATCATACACCTTGTCCAGGTGGGTTTCATGCCTTCTTGTGAGGCCAATGGCAACTCAACGAGGGTCGTCAATGCAATCTACTCCATCTCAATGATATTGCTGTCCACAGGTGCCGAGAATGGAGTGGACTGGCAATTCCTGATGAGCACCATGGTGATAATGGGACTCCACTAATATATGCTAAAATGGATCACCCCACTGTACTCTACTCCTATGGCTGCAGTGAAGGGTAATGGTTAATATCCCATGCCACCAGCCAGGGATGCCCTGTGTCTTCCCCTGATCGTCAGTCTTACCACATGATTAGACAATGAACCTCAAAAATAACTTTCCCTTCAAATGGGCATCCTGAAATATCTGGGCACTTGCATTACCCTGGATCAGGCCAATTTTGTTGCCCTTCTAAAAAATTATATTAAAAACAAATCCTTGTGCATAGCATAGATCAGAGAAGCCTTAGCCCTTCCTGTGGCAAACATGTGCCACTTCTCTCTGCATACACACACATATTAAATTATATTACTGAGCATTCAATCTTCAACACAGCTGCAGTGTTTCCTGTATATCAATAATATTTGACTGACTAATGTTGCCTGTTATCAGCATCTACTTTTTAAAGCCACACTTGTATCTGTTTTGCCAGATCTAAGTAGTCCTGTTTTTCAGCTCTCGTACAGAATGACCAGATCAAATTGCATACTTTTTATGTAGCTAAACAATATTTGTGTAACTTCATGTACATTGTGTGCAGTTAGCATCTGTCTCCCTTCACATGATGATCAGGGGTCCACAAACTCTACTGTTACTGGCCATCATATCTTTACTTCCACAGACAGCAATCTGTTTACTATAATAATGATAGAACACGTCTAAAACAATTTGACATTGTCAGAAATCTAGATTCTCACAGCAAGCTGACATGTGAAGTGTGTGTATATCCGAATTCTGAGTTGATGTGTCAAGTGGTAAGTAAAGATGCGATATACAGCAGCTGTTATCTTTTTTTCTAACCCAAACTTCTTATTGATAAACAATTTGGAGAATCTTTTTGTTTTAGTTCAGGAATTTATATGTGGCTTAAATGTAAATATGTATCAAAAGTAATTTAAAAGTAAGAATAATGCATTTTTATTGACATGCCAATTATCTTGCTCAGACATATACAGGGTTATTCACAACAGGGGGAAGAGTTTGGAAAAGGCAGGAGAAGTGAACAATCTAGGACAACATAGCTGATTAGGAAAAATTCTCCAATTCAGCTCACTTTCCGGTTCAGCTATGTTGTCCTAGATTGTTCACTTTTCCTGCCTTCTCCAAACTCTTCACACATTTGTGAATAACCCCGATATTTTTACAAGGTAGCCCTTAAAGCAAACCATTGGGCAGGATATAGAAATGTATAATATAACAGCTAAATATTTTTATAACATAACAATTGTTAGAATATATCAGGCAGTAACTGAACTTTAAAACAAGACCTCACTGATCTCTGCAGCTGCAGGTAACGTGGAACAATTAATTTTCACAGCAGAAGCACTGAATTTGTTAAAGTTATTCTCTCAGCAGCTCAGCTTACATTGCTTTTTAAACTCTGATATATGAGCACAGGGCAGGTTGTCTGGGAGGGGGAGCAGGGGGGCTGAACTGCTGAGAGAACAACCTGAATTACTTCCTTGATCCTGTTGGGAGTTTTAAGAATGAATTGCTTCACAGTGCCTTCAGGTACAGAGATCACTGCGGGTTTGTTTTAAAGTGTATTTCCAGGGGAAAATTATGTTTTCAGTATCCACAGTACTTTGACCAAATAATTACTATTATGCATATTCTAAGTTGCACCTTTTTTCATTTTAGCGATTTTTACCTGTCACAATTCCTTGTTTGAGGTCACCCCTCCTCTAGAGGGTTGACAACGCTACAAGATTGCTGCTCAAAATCCAACATTGTTGTCACCCTCTCCCCACAGCTTCCCTTTACTGTACTTCATTGCTACATTGGCACCCTGGAGCTTGGATGTACAGGCACTGTTACAAGGCAGTGGCAACAATGCCTATCGCTAAGCAAAACTTGAAGTTTCTCCCCTCCCTTCTTTATGAGGTACTGGGTTGCCAGTAAATGTATTCCGGAATAGGGGGAGGAAGTTATGTACACATCTTACAGTACATACCCCCAGCCCCCTGCTTCTTTATAGCCTGAGCAAGCATGTGATAGCTAACACTAAATGCAGTTTTTGAATGTACTTTGTTGATAAACATACTGTGTATGATGTGACTCACTCAATACAAGAAAACATCAGTTTTACATCAATCATATCTTCACTGAATAACAATATTAAATATTCCTTTTGCTTTTTTGAAGCTTTGCTTCAGGCACAAACACCCTGATCTTGCATCTAAATTAAGGTTACCTGATTTTCCAAATGAAATCACCATGCTGAACACGCCTGCTTTTAACCACACCCATAAATCACACCCCCATTTGTGGCCACACCCACAAAATCAACAAACATCAATATAGCTGTGCAGTGTGTATGAAAGCCAGGCTGAGAGACAATTGCTGCACATGCGTGACTTGCTTCAGTAACGCAATATTGGAACTTGCAATTCTTAACATGGCTACCCAGCAGCACAAAATGGCAGGGGACTCAAGGATGTTGTTATAACTGTAATATGGGGCACCCTTGGCCAGTCAGTCCCCTTTCACACTTATGCGTTGCAAATTGGAGCGTGCTCATGCAACGCGTTAAAAATGTGTTAATGGCACCCCGAACTCGGCCAGTAAAATGAGTGGCTTTGCCCGTGCACCAAGCTCACAGAAACAGTCAAAAAAATTGCAGCTTAAACTGCTGTATGAGTTTCTTGCCGCATTTGTCGCACAAGCGGCAGCCCATTAAAATGAATGAGCTGACGCGCTGCAAATGCAGGCAAACACTCACAAACACGACTTGCGGTCACACTTGCTGCAAGTGCACGCCAAGTGTGAGCGAGAACCTCAGAGAGAATAGTGGGTGTGGCCAAATTGCCCCAACAGTGGGAGGGTCCTACAGGGTTATGATTGAATAAAGCCTGAGCTTACTTTGCTCTGGGTCACAAATTTGTAATGCACAGAGTGCAGGGGTCAGGAGTGTGTAACTGAGTGCAGGGGTCAGGAGTGTGTAACACACAGTGTGCAGGGGTCAGGAGTAGGTAACACACAGTGTGCAGAGGTCAGGAGTGTGTAACACACAGTGTGCAGGGGTCAGGAGTGTGTAACACACAGTGTGCCGGGGTCAGGAGTGTGTAACACACAGTGTGCAGGGGTCAGGAGTGTGTAACACACAGAGTTCCAGGGTGACAAGTAAGTAAAGCACAGATTGCAAAGATCAAGAATGAGTCCCCCAAGCAAAAAATATCCCTCCCTCCAGTACAATCCACCCCAAACCACCTCCTAGCTGATTTCCCCCACCCTTCCTGAAATGTACCCGCTATACTGGTTTTGTACCCACCCCCCTGCTGTAGTTTTCTGCAGGCAGCCTGTTCTGGGTGTGCTGGATCTCTTCCACAGCTCTACTCTACGGACAGGGTATGTGCAGTGCAGTGGTTATGTCACTGCTACTTTTAGAAGGTAATATCAGAGATTCCAAAGGTATTTGATGCCTACAAAGTAGATTTATATCCTTTGTAGCTATTGAGGAATATATTTAAATCAATGTTTTCGTGCCCCGAGTTCAGATTTAGCAAAATCATTGCCAGGCCTTTTGAACACTCAAACCTCATGACTGCACCATCCAAAGCTATAACTGTGGGACGTTCAAGGCATGTATGTAAACGTAGGAACTCAAGAGCAGGGATCTCGCTACTAGAGTGCTTGAGAGAAAAAGAGTTAGTAATTGAATCAACTCTCTAGCATCTACCAAAACCTCAAACATCAGTTTTTGTGTATTGACCCTTCAAAGTATTATTTTTAGTTTTAGGTAAATAACAGGAGGTTGAGTCATTTAATAGCTTCCAACTAAATGACTCAAGTGGTGAAATGTGTTCATCACAGTTCTTGGCCTCACCCACTTGGTATGGTCACTATATGGGTGTCATATTTCCCATGTTTGATTTGTTAATATATTGACACTCGGAAAAAGTTATTTAATAAATAGTTTTTGACAACTGGTAGTGAGTAGAGGTCTGTCTTGCTGCTGCATGCCTTGAGAAAAGACAGTGCTTGATTTAAACAACCTGGGTCTGATAAACTAAGATTGGTGGTTGTTTGTACTGTATGTGCAAATTGTCACATTTGGCATATCACATGTAAAAATAACTTATAAGTCACAGCGCATATAGTTTACTTGGCACTTAGAATGTGCAACTGCCTTGTGCCATCATCCTCTTGGCGCACTACTGCACACCTCTATTGCTCCAAATACTGACAAACTCAGGCTGCGAGACCTTTTGTGCGAAATCAATTCGTGCACTAAGTCATATCTTTTCATTGCAAAACCTTCACATTGAACTATTGGCACATCCATAAAAGTAGGTTTCCATGCACCAAATATTTGGTGTACTGACATTAGTTTATGTCTGGCCCCCAGTGTCCAGTAGTGGCTCGGGGGATGTAGCCTGTAATTGTGGCAACTACTGACAAACTGATACTTGACCCACAAATCTAAAAAATATTCCACTGGTAACACTCAAGCTTTATTTCTCACATCTCAGGCTAGATGCCAGTATAAGCTATCACAGAGAAGACAAAATACATATTTTAGTGTATTCAGTTGGAATGGGGGTCCTGATAGCTGAATCTCTATTGCACAATAGAATATAGTATGATAAAGATTATCTCTGTGGTTCCGCCATGTCTTGTGTACAGCTGAACTTCAGCAGAAGCCAAATACCACTCTACCGCTACGTGACTTTGTAGAGACTGACCCGTCTAAGTCTCAGGTAGAAATGTGTCATGAGAGAATAAAAACACCTTTCACTTTTTTTGTGTAGACTTAAAATTTGTACAAATACGTATTTGTACTGTGAGAGTAAAGTCTACATATTTTTTCTCTAAACCCCAAAACATTTTTTTATCGAAGCTTACCAATCCTGTAATACTGGGGCTCCATTCGTTTTCTTTTTTAAGCTTTTTTTTAACTTTTATTTTAATAAGCCTGTAAAAATAAAACATGTTCTGTCCCTAGGTGGCTACATTTTCTCCTCCACTGTATCAATGGAGGGAGCCACTGTAGACACCCATGCTGGGCTTTAAACATGCCTGCCTTTGTTTATATCCATTTCATTGGAGGCTGATGGATCTAGTAGTTTACACAACAAAGATGAGCTTCTTTGTGATATCCGTTAAGCTCACAGGAAGTGACAAGGACATTGCATTTCTGGTACAATCAACAATTGTCTTAAAAAAGAAAGCTAAAGCAGCCACTACATCTAAGGACTGCTGAGCTACAATACTTTAAATTGTTGTTTTTAGATTACATTATGTTTTAAAGTGTGTGTAAAGCGTAAAATGTGATTCTGTAATATATTGCAGCTTACTAGTCCTTAGATGCAGTGGCTTAATTAGTTTCCTTGTTTCATGCTTTTTTTCTCTTTATATTCACCTGTTGATCCTGCCAGTAACACACTTCCTGTTCTAGGGGGCCAACACTTACTACTTTATCTACGGAGGAGCAGTGTTATCACCTTAGGACAGAGATCTACAGAATCTCCTCCTCTCCTCCCACAAAGCACCCCACTCTGAGGTAGTGCGGTAAAGCACCTCTCTACCACATCTCATGATGGCTTGATCTACCGGCGTGTAGGTATTATCTGATGGGGGAACACCTGTTAAGAAAAGACTCTGCGCCCTCCCAAGAAGGAGTCAATGGGATAAACTAAACTCTATGATCGGGATCAGGGGGATAAACTAAACTCTATTATTAAATATTATTAAAAAACTCCACACGATTGTCCTCCAAGACTCTGCTCTCTCATGGTTCTACTCCTACCTAAGCTCTCCTTTAGTGTCACCTACAAATCTAACTCCTCCCCTCTTCCTCTTTCCATAGAGGCTCCCCAAAGTTCTGTCCTTGGACCCCTTCTCTTCTCTGTCTACACCATCTCTATGCTGATGATACTCAAATCTATCTCTCCACTCCACAACTCACCCCCTTTGTGTCTTTGCGTGTCACCAATCTACTACCCGACATATTCGTCTGGATGTCACAACACTTCTCGCCCCCACCCCCCTCTGCCAATCCCTCCACTGGCTTCCAATTCTAGGACTTCTCTAGAGTCTCCCTCACCCTTTGGAACTCCTTAACCCAACCTGTCCATCTATCATCTACTCTGTCTGCCTCATCTCTTAAGGGAAGCCTATCCCACTTCAAACTAACCACTGAACGTTCTCAAACAATACATCCCCACACTGCTACCTCCTCATGTATCACTTGCCCCGCCCTCTTAGATTGTAAGCCCTCAGGGGCAGGGCCCTCCTTACCATCTTGTCTTGAATTGTATAGTGATTGTAATGACTTCCTTATATTGTAAAGCGCTGCGCAAACTGTTGGCGCTATATAAATCCTTATAATGATAATAGTGACCTTTATCATCTGGACAGAAAATGACAGAAAGGCAAAATGTTAAAGCTGTCACTAAAACAGGTAAATCTTCCAGTAGGTACACCGGTACCAATGATAACTGTCTAAGAAGGTATTTCCCCTCGCTTTGTAAAGATCTCCTCTTAATTCCTGTTGTGTCTCTGAGACAGGGAAGTGAAGGAAAATACCACCAAACATGGGTTTTTATTCCTTCCCAACTCTATTAAATACAAATGTTTGGACTATACATGTGCTATAACAGAGGTTCAAATCTTGTCCCGCCTATCCAAAACTAAAAAGAAAATGTTAATGTTGCAGTTGGGATTTGATTAATTTCTCATATTTGTAGAACATTGACAGTGCTTTACAAAATCATTATCTAGATGCTGTGTTTTTTCATATTTTGCTGTTGCTATTTTTTTATGCAATCAATGAGGCCAATGTATACCATTTAAAATAATCAGATTAAGTCCCGTTTTCTACTCTTAGGAATTTATAAACTACATAACATCATCCATTTATAAGTAGCTGTTGACAGTTATGTCACTTTCTTGGCAAACAGGTTGTTTCCCGACAGTGAAAATTTTGGGAACAGCAAGTTGCTGGCTAGTTTTAGTTGCCATAGTTAGCCCTAAATGTTTCTAAGTGCACTCACTTGAATAGGAAATTGGCTCTTGAGTTTAGTGTTCGGGATATTGTAGAGATGGGAGACAGGAAACAAAATCTGCTCTCATTAGGGAAAATGGAAAGTACATCTCATTTGTAAAAGACCAGTCAACAAAGGGAGAATTTGTGGAACGGAACAGTGTGTAAATTATATGGACTGGCATTATTCTGGTTCTGAAAGTTTCATTTGGCAGTCTGAACACTTCTGAGACTTGATGGCCTACTACTCTCTGTGGTTATATACGGAGCCAGAAACTACAGGGAATCTCCAGAGCTCCGCCAAAGAAGGCTAAAAAATCCCAGAATAGGCTTCAACGGGGACTATAGATGATTAGTTATTGTAGATAACTACTCCCTTCAAATAGATCTCTCTCTGGGAGCCACTATGTTTGTCATTCAGCTAATGCCATCTGCAGGACTTTGATCCTTATCTATTCTGCAACTGGTTCCCCCTCTGCAGACTGACTGAGCTTTTCTAAAGAAGAGCCAGACCAGAATCTGAACTCTTGCTTTTCAAGGAGCAATAGGTAGCAATGTCAGTCATATAGACTGTAATAATTTACATATGTAATGCTATATGATGTTGGAGACGTAATGTCATACCTTTCACCAATATAGCTGCAAGTGGAGTGCAGAGGAGAGAAAACATCTAGGAAAGCTGCCCATGATAGACATGGGTTGTCATCAAGCTCCCAACAGAATGTATCTGGCCTACTGGCTCCCTGGCATATTGTAGTAAGATTAAAGAAATTCCCAAATATCTTCTATGCACAGGGAATGCACAGTTCATGTTCATGTTAGTCAAGGGGAATGTGGTCAGATGAAGAGGTTATCAGATTAATTACTGTGAGGTTGTGGCATGTTATATGTCAGATTTACAAATGGCCTGTTTCCCTGATAAAAGGATCCTGAATGGTTGCTTTGGTTTTCCTTCCCCAGGCTTTATAAAAAATAACCCCATTACATCTTTTACTTCTCAACCTTTTTTAACATTACATATCCTGCACAGCCCCCCTGAGGCCCTGCAGTCTGCAGGGTCTCCAGGGGGCTGTGTAGGGTCTGTAATGGGCTTTGCCCACCATAGACCCCACAGAGTCCACCACAGATCCTGCACTGCCCCCCTGAGACCTGACTAAGCCCCCACAGATCCTGCAGATAGCCCCGGAGACCCTGCAGTCTGCAGAATCTCAGGGGGCTGTGCAGGATCTGTGGTGGGCTTTGCAGGCTGCAGAGCCCCCTACGGACCCTGCAAAGCTCCCCACAGATCCTGCAAAGCCCGCTACAGATCCTGCAGAAACCCCCTGAGACCTTGCAGTCTGCTGGATCTCAGGGGGGCTGTGCAGGATCTGTGGGCGGCTTTGCAGGATCCGTAGGGGGCTCTGCAGCCTGCAAAGCCCACCCCAGATCCTGCACAGCCCCCCTGAGGCCCTGCAGTCTGCAGAATCTCAGGGGGCTGTGCAGGATCTGGGGTGGGCTTTGCAGGCTGCAGAGCCCCCTACGGATCCTGCAAAGCCCCCCACAGATCCTGCAAAGCCCAACAAAGGGTATTGCACAGCCCACCAAAAGGTATTGCACAGCCCACCTGAGACTCTTTGGTGGGCTATGCAGAATCTATGCTGAGCCCTGCCAGCACAGTCGTCCTCCTACCTTGCACGGCAAACCCAGCCTCCTCCACTGCCTCGGCGCCCAATCGTCTCAGCTTTGCCGCCCGACTGGAGCCTCTGCGACGCCTCCTGACTCCTCCATCGCCGCTTCTGCCCCCGTCTCCTCCGTTGCAGTCTTCGGCAACCCGCCTTTTCGATCTCTGCCCCATCTCCTCTGTCTCCGCCTCCTGCCGCTCGGTTCCCCGTCTCCTGCTCCCCCGCCCGCCGCTTCCTCTCCGTTCACATTAGGCAGCCAGGTTGTCGGTTTCTGTGCAGCCCGTCTGCCTAAATGTTTTGGGGGACCGCATTTTTGCCGCCCCCTGGAATCTGCCGCCCGAGGCAAATGCCTTATTTGCCTCGCCGCAGACACGCCCCTGGTCTTAGGGAACCCCTGCTAATACTTGCTATAGCTGCAGCTCATGGTACATTACAAGTGGGAAAAATGCTCCTTACATTTGTGTCCATTGGGAAGAATGCCCCCTCTTATAAGTAGAAAGACCATTGTTGTAAGTGGTTATTGATGTTAGTGGTAGAAATTGCTCATTGCTCACGGAAACCTATAGCAACCTCTGACGGAACTCTAGGGTTCTATAGAACCCTGGTTGAGAAAGTCTGCGTTACACTGTTACAGTTTTGTAGCAATGACTTGTGACGGTTTATGTAAGCACAGCAATGTCTTACTGTAATGCTGTACAAGCACATTTAAACTTTCTCAGATAAAAAACTTAAAAGCTTTATTTCTATAAGTGAGTTACCCCCTAACAATGTGTACACTGGGGCATAAAAAAAAAAGTGACATTTATGGATCAGAGGGTGCAGTCATTAAAACGGATGAGCTGTTTAACTTTGGTAATGTTCTTCAATCTTTATCATATTTTATTGTGCTTGTGAGAGTAAAACCATTTGCCTAGTTCAAAAATAATAAAGTGCTTCAATTACAGACTGCAGAGAGACAGAACATGAATTATGTGACTTTTGGTGTAGCAGCCTCATGGATGACCCAATTTGGAAATGATTCCTCAGCTGGCCTGCCTACGCACTGCTGGGGCATTTTTTTTTTTCTGAGAATTGTTTTTATTTTTTCGGCACTGCTAGTCTTTGTGCTTTTCTTTTAATGAGCCTTATCTGTTACTGATTTAAGCCATGCGCCCCGGGCTTCTCCCAAACCAATAAACATCCTGTTTTTTGTTATACTGCCATTTAAAACACAAAAATGGATGTGAGTTTGGTGCATTTAGTTGTTTCCAGTTTACCTTGTAACCACATTTTACTATAGTGTACAATTACAAGATGTCTAGATAACATTCCGCAAGTTTAAAACCCATTTTCTCATCGTGTACTCAGCAAAGTTTGTTTATGATGGAAATAAAAAAAGCAAAATTGCACTTTAGTTTTCATAAGCCTTACTACTCTAAATGAAAGAAAAGCAATAGGAGAATATTAATCAAAGGAGCACATTACTAAAATTTGCAACTTTACTAATTATTTACATCACAAAGTGATTATCAATATCCAATTCTGCTTAAATGCACTAAAATATGTACTGTATATGCATGCTTGGCAACAAACTAAGCAGAGCAGAGGAAATGCCTGGATTTAGGCCTGTGTTAGGTTTTTTTTATATAATTCGTACTAACTGCTAAAAAACAAAAACTAAAGCTCTTTTTATAATACAAACTTGTCCTGAAGTCATTATGGAAACAGCTAAATACACAGTTTAAAGCTGAACTACATACAGGTTAAAAAAACAAACAAAAATATTGCATGTGTTCATGAAAAATGTAACTAGTATAGATACCTTTGACTTGGTATCAGTCTCCTGTAATCTCCTGTACAGGAGCACTCTGACTAGGAGAGGGAAGGACAGCCAATCAGTAGCACTGCATGCAAATATACTAACAAGGAACATGCTAACAGAAGGAGAGAGCAGTGTGATGAGTCCCCAGTCTGCTGTTGGTCATGTCTAATCGCAGACTGGGGATGGATAGGTGATTTGGCTGTATTGCTAGTAAGGGAAAGTCAGGTCACCAATGTGGTCCTGTATATCTTAGGACTGGCTGTGCAGTAATACAATATAAAACAGCTGTACATATATGTATTTCAGCTGTGTATGGCGCTATCTGCATGGAGTTCAGCATACGGAACATGTATGCCAAGTACTTGACGTTTAGACATCATCAAGGGTTAGAATCTTTTTCCTGGATGGAGATACTGGCTCAGAGATGACACAACTAGTTTTTGGCCGTGCTCGCTATTGTCATCAATACCCACCCCCTGCAAGGAGAGGAGACTAAGAAAATGCTTCCTCCTGCACCCAACATACTAAAGGCATCATCTAAACTTAGGAAAAGTCACTAGGATTGGAGAGCAAGCACTGCTTTTTAATGATAAAAGGTAGAGCTTTTTTGAAATATGATATATTGTGAAATTTCAGGAATGTATTCATCAGAGGCATCCCCAGACAGGGTGTCAACCGGAGTGGCCGCCGGGTATCCCCCAACTGGACGCCATCATGCGCTCGTGTAATGATGTAACTTGCAGTTAACTGCCAGCGGCCAGAGAGGAGGGGAAGTTTATCCCGCAGGATAAGGTATGCCGCTGTGTCCCCTCCTCTCTTGTCCTCTTTTGTACAGCTGTCGGGCACTCAGTCCATGACCAAGTGCCTGACTTTTCAGAGGGGGTGACACCAAAACGACTGTGTTATCCGGTGCAGGCCGCACCCCCCACACCCCCTTGTGACACCACTGGTATTCACAAGACTTAAAAAGCTACTAAAATGTTCACTTTAAATACAGATATGTTTGATATTGTAGCTACCAAATAATTTGCTGATATGTCATGCCAATCTTGTGATTTTAACTCATTTGCACACTGATGAGGTCTTGTCTGTGTTTTCCCCTCCAGCAAATATGTTCACAGAGTTTGACTGACAGCACACATGTGTGACTGAGTCTGACTGACTCGTAGTGCTGTTGCTGTGCTAATGTCCTCTTACCTGTCTACGTTGTGTGGTACAAGGGACTACGTTGTGATTTGTAATGAATAGATAACTGCATTAACAGATGTTTTTATTTCTGCTTTATATTACTTTATGTTACACAACTTTCCCTGGTTTTGTCACATTCTCAAATTCTCAAAATATTTATGTTCAGAAAGGCTAAACACAGCTTAAAGAAAGAAAGTGATACTGATTCCGCGTCAGTAACTTCAAAATGTATTGAATCCAGAGACAGCCAGAATGAGGTTCCCAATGTTTCTTCAACTACAGGTTTCCTTTAAATATAATTTCCAATATAAAGTATAATTGCTACTTAAGTAATGTGTTAATTTAATGTTACTAAAAATCATCATCCCATTTCAATCTGCAGCCAGAAATGTCATCTATGATTGGCTTATTGATTTCCAAGCAGGTTTTCTCTTACCCCAAGACTGGGATTAATCATCTGATTAGATCAGGCAGACGTTTCTCCTAAGCACACACAAAGGAAGTTGTGACTGAAATGCATGTCTTCGTTTTCAAAAAACATCAGCAGGTAAGAATCTCCAATAGAGTTTGCAAAGTATAAAAAATGACCTGGTGAGGTTGCGTTTTCTCAGCAAAAGTGGAGCTTAATTTTAACTTGTGAGATGCATTGCAACCTGTTTGACTTTACCCTTAGTGGTCCCTATTTTGGGAATCAATTCTTCTGTGGCCTTGGAAATCTGGAATATTCCCATGTGGTTCACCCCTGTATGTGATTCCCTGGGGCTCAGCCTTGGCATGGGTGTTCCATTTTATACCTCACAAAGGGTCATTGGTGTTTATTATAATGTTGGCTTTAAGACCTGGTTCACACCTGGGCGTTGTACAGCGCTGATCGACGCGCTGTAAAACGCCCCCAGCAAGTGAAACCCCATTATTTCCTATGGGCATGGTTCCCACCTTGGCGTATTTCAGCGCCTAGGAACGCGGTGAAAAACGCCCTACGACCAAAGAAGTACAGGAGCTTCTTTGGGGCGTATTTCTGCGCGTATCCATTAGGATACAGCCGGATAGCCCTCGTAAATGCGCGTTTGTCTCTACTACTATTTGTATCGTGTTAATTAGGGGATGATCTTGGTTGCTATATATTGTTACAGAAGTGGTGAAAATTAGTCAATGTATCTCTTTGTTGAAAATATAAATCGTACAAACAGCGCTCTTGTAATGATATTGAGGGGGTAAAAAATGTGACCCTAACTAGTGTGCAGCCCTGAAACCCAGAAACTCCTCCTTTGTTGAAAATATGTGGATGAGTAGAAATGGAAGTGGGCAGCTGAAGCTGAATGACTCTCATAAAATATCATCTGCAATTGATGTCGTTTGTTTAACTTTTGTTCAATAATCTTCAGACTGTACATTTTATCCTGCACAGGACAAAACTGCTATGAGAAGCAATTCTTTGATAAAATAGTTAAGTAGGGGCATGGACAGGGCCATGAGAACACAAAATGTAGTCTTTCAGATTTTAATGATGAATGTACAGCGCAGCCCGAAGGAACAGTTGTCTAATGTAATCTTCGACACTGAGTACTCCTGTCTTAAATCAGCGACTTCAAGCTCTTAAACGATATCTGGCATTAAAGAAGGCCTTGCTTTATAATCACATAAAAACATAATCTGTAAATATCACTGCAAGCCAACATGCTTGCCCTGTTTTCTTTATGAAAATGTTATTAAAAAAGCAGTTGTAATGAAATGTCCAAAGAACAGAGAAAGCACCTCCTTGCTTTTGGTGCCCTCTAGGTCTGTGAAGTTTTATGACTCTTAAGGGAACATCAGAGGATATGCTGCATAGTAGTGCTGATACCAAGATAAGGGAACCACCCATGTATTTGTCAGAAATAGGGATCCAAAACAGAATAAAAAGCCAAGTGAAAAATAAATCACTAGGATTTGTTGGCTTACACCCGCGAGTCCTCACGGAGCTTAGCTTGATGATATCCAAGCTGCTATGTCTGATTTTTAAAAACACTTTACTGACTGGAATGGTACCAACTGATTGGCTGACAGCAAAGATGTAGAGCTAGATGTAAAAAATAAATTACAGGAACCCACTGATGTCACTGGTTACTAGGAGCTCGGCAGGGCACAAGCCAGAGCATCGCACTCCTGGAAACTGGTGATGTCAGTGAGTTGGCTGGAAAGCTGCACAGAGTGTCACAGGTTGCTAAGCTCTACCACCCATTCTTATGTACATATCACAGTTGAGACTATTTCCAGTGGGGGGCCAGTAGCCTCTATCTTAATTTTGGTTGCCCCTGTCTGCCTGACATCTTGTGTCCGGGTTTCTGATGCCATGAAACCCGGACACAGCATTCAAAACCCGGACTGTCCGGGTGAATCCCTGACAGGTGGCAACCCTACCCAGCTGCCCCCCCAATGAGATGCCACCTGAGACAACTGCCTCAGGCTGCCTCATTATAGGGATCGCCCTACACTTATGTAAAGTCCATCTAAATCTACTAGTCCATCTCACACTACTCTCTGCACAGCTTGCCAGTGCAGCTGTCTAAGGGTGGCTGTGTTGCTCCACCATAGATACATAGATAGTAGAGGCACCCGAAGACAGAAAGTATGTTGCTGGCCGGATCACCAGGTATAAATAGAGGCAAAAAAAGCTAAAAAAAAAAAAGGAAAGGGAATGTAATCACCCCACATCTAAGAACTTTTAAGCTGTGATATTTTTGTTTTTGTGCTTAACACTTTGGTATTAGCCTCTTGCAATCTTCTGGACAGCAGATCTCAGACTGAAAGAGGGAGAAGCAGCACAAGGAACCAATCAGGGGTGCTGCAGTGGTCACGTGCTAACAAGGAGCAGGAGTCAAATGGAGAAATTGGTGGAGCTTTTTTGCAAACATCACCCTTATACCTCAACTGCTTTTATGAGCAAGTTGAAACTGAGCAGTGCACATTTAGAATTTCTAGATAAAGATCATGGAGACAGCAGCTGAGGCGTGGAATGAAAATAAATGTTTGAGCTCCCTCTGAAAACATAATGATGATGATGTTCACTATATACAATAATCTAGGGAGTGCGTATAAAAGGCTATAGTGGAAGGCCAAACTATTTTTTATAAATTGTAGACAAAGTTGGGATTGTATAGAAGCTCTATCAGTTTTTTTATTGGCAATTCACTATTGATGAAATGTCCCCTCCCACCCTTTTTCTTTGTTTTTTGTGCCCTTGTTTGAGTCTTTCCTCACTTCCTGGTCCACTGACATGTGCCATGATTGGGCTGGAGTTCCTCTCTAAGGTAACTGGTTGTAGTAGATGTCCGTTCTCCAATACCTATTTTATTACTTGAAGATCATTTGGATAGTCAAGCAGATTATTTCTGTTAGAGTGACACCCCCTGGCAGGTAACACGGGCTTCCTTGAGGGGCGGAGTCTAACTACTAGCAGGTGTTCACCAGAGCTCCTGATGGTAGAGATGGGCTTGGTTGCTTGCTGGTAACATGTCGCGATCCCCAGGGGTGCCCCGCCAAGTCATGGACGAGAACAGGAGTGCTCCAATGGAGAGACAGTAGTCAGATCCAATCAGACTTCAAGGCAGGCGGCTAGCAGAGGGTGGTCAGACGGTCCCAGGTCAGCAACGAGTAATCAGAGGATAAAGTTTGATTGCTCTCATTAAACCCTGTGGGCTGAACAAGGGAAATTGCTCAATTGCTAAAAAGCGTGGATGGAGGGATATCCATATTCTGAGACGCCAGGCCCTGGGCTGTCAGAATACCTAAACAGTGACTGCAGTAATTGATGCAGTCACTGTTCGGCTAACAACTTTCCACTTTGCTCCTTCTATTTTTCATTCAAAGTTTGTTGAGCTGGGTGGTGCTGGCAGGGCCACCAAAGGATCCATTTCATCCAATTCAGCAGGAAACAGCAGAAATTGGATTTGTGTATTACCAGCTTCCTGAGGTCATCCATCTGCTCTCTTCTATTAGCATGTTCCTTGTCAGGATATTTGCATGCAATACACCTGACTGACTCTACAATGCAGTGGAGAGGGGATTTTAAGAGGTTTCTGGTAAGCCAAAATCAAGTACTCACAGTGGTTGCATTTAAAAAATAGAATTTATTGGTATGCCCATGCCGCTTCTACCGTTGTTGTGTTCATTTAGCAGATGGTTCTGTATATGTGATATTATGCCCGGCCTTTCGGCCTACATATTTCAGTTTTCTATACCATACCCTTTTACTCAAAAAAGATTTAAATTAAAAAAAAATATATATATATATCTATAGATCTATAGATATATCTATATCTATAGATCTATAGATATATCTATATCTATAGATCTATAGATATATCTATATCTATAGATCTATAGATATATCTATATCTATAGATCTATAGATATATCTATATCTATAGATCTATAGATATATCTATATCTATAGATCTATAGATATATCTATATCTATAGATCTATAGATATATCTATATCTATAGATCTATAGATATATCTATATCTATAGATCTATAGATATATCTATAGATCTATAGATATATATACAATTTAAATGATTTATTATTGAATGCACCATTGCATTATTTTATTATAATTTTTTTTGCCTGGAGTTCAGCTGTAAGTGTCGACCTATGTATCCCCACTTGTGAACCAGTGTGCTGCGCTTGGTATTGTGATACGTGCTATATTTATACCACAAACGAAACCAATATAAGTGATCAAATCCTACTTGCAACTAAATGCAATCAGGGCTTAGTGACCCGCTGGACGCAGGGCTTAGTGACCCGCTGGACGCAGGGCTTAGTGACCTGCTGGACGCAGGGCTTAGTGACCCGCTGGACGCAGGGCTTAGTGACCCGCTGGACGCAGGGCTTAGTGACCCGCTGGACTCAGGGCTTAGTGACCCGCTGGACGCAGGGCTTAGTGACGCTGTTTTACACTAAATGTAAAACATAGTTATAATAAAGTGCACATGTGGAGGGCTGCTTCAATGTATAAGAATCATAATTTGCAGCTTTCCAGCTCCCACACATAGCACTGAGATTCCGGGTGCTGCTTGGGAGAGAGACGCAGCTAGAGTAGCGAAAGGCTCAAATCACAACGCCGCTTTCCCCCCCTCGCACTTTGCCCATTCACTAAACACTCTGAAGAAGGGAGTGTGCCCCAGATACGCATCAGCCAAAGCCTACAGCGGCCGACGCCGATACTGTTGTGACCAGTGGCTGTTGTAAACTATGCCAGGGACGAGATACTCCTCATGACTGTCAGCGTGGCGGTTCTACAGGTTTCCTTGTACACTAAGGCGTTCTGAATCTTGCTCTTGAGAGTATATTCACTTCATTTTACATTCAGTACTAATAAATGGTTCTATACATGGAGGTGGTGCTCTGTGTTTTGTGTTCTATTTACGTGTGTGTTTATGTGCCCCAGAGGCGCTCAGGAGTCACAGGTGTTCCATGCTGATAGACGCAGTGGCTGTATGGATCTTCCCGCACAACCAAGCTTTATAGCCGCACAAGGATGAATGCATGGCCCTGAAAGTAGTCTGTCTGTAACTAGGGCCGTGCATTCATCCCTGTACAGATGTAAATAGTTGGATGTGTGGGAAGCTTTGATTTAATACAGGCTGCTGGACACAGCTGCACGGAACCCCTGTGACTCCCAGGTGACTTACAGGAGCATAAATACACACATGTATGGACCTCTGTAACTGTGTGAATGAGCTCTAAGTGTGGTTTTTTTACCCTGATACCCAATGTGGTCTGTGTTCTCATTACTTGAATGCATACTTAATATTCTTTCAACTTGATTTCTGTAGTTACATGGTTTTGTTTTTTTTATATTTTAGTTTTTTTGCACTGCATTACTTTTCTGTGCTGTCCACCTCCATATCTGGTACAGTCTTATGTAATGTGTCTCTTTTTCTTAATGGACCTTGTTACAAGAAATTTCATGTGGCAAAAGTAAATTTGAAGTGGGATGTAGGGTGCACAAATATGGAACCATTGATTTGTGAAGGTGCTGTAATAGCAGTGATCTTTAGCAGTCTTATGTAATGTGTCTCCAGTCAGTGACTGATGACAGGACCCTTGGCAGTTTTAAAACGTGGCATTTTCCTGTATGATTTACTGAACAAATGTCAATAAAGAGGATTGAGGTGTGCTGGTAACATATGTCTCTTGAAGCATGTTCATTATCTCAGAAAATCTCTATAGCATGTTTACATTCCTTGATCATCTCCTATAGCATGCCCATAGATTCTGACCGTGTCCTGTAGCATGCCTCTATTCACTCTGACCATCTCCTGTTGCATGCCTGCAGTCTCCGATGGCTTTCTGTATCATTACACTCACTGAATATTGTGTGCCGCCCTTTTGTGATGTCAAGGGCCGTACATGATGCCCCTGAGATCAAGTAAGTTGGCCCCCACTGGTTTAAACTGTCTTTTACCTGCATGAAGTGTGACCAACTGGAGCATCATTTGTAATATAAAGTAGGTTTGATGCCACATATGCATGTTATGCCATCCACTGTTTGCCATATATTTATAGTTTTCACCAC
>NW_017306387.1:443884-457773 GCF_000935625.1 Nanorana parkeri | reverse complement strand
ATATACAAGAATCTAACCCCTCCCCACCAGATACTGTATATTATAAGCCTCACACATCCCACCTGTCATATACCATCCCTGGAGTCTGCTTTAAAGGATTTGGTCAGCTTTTCTAAAATCCATTTAGTCAGCTCATTGTGAAATTTGAATGAGGTGAATACTAGTTTTAAAAAAAATTGACCGTAAAGTGCTTACGCAACAGTGCCTAAGAACTACTTGTGGTGGTTGTGACTGGATAGTCCCCTACTAGTCAGCAGCAGGAAGACATAACCACAGGTTTCTACGCTAAACATGAAACTTATAGGAAAGAAAGAAAGAAATAAAAAAAAATCTATTACCCTTTACCACCATGTTCATGTCTGTCTGGATGTGTTTTATCATACATGAACAAAACAAGGCTGTAATCCAAGCACTGAAAAGGAAATCACCCTTCTTCACTCTGTTTAGACATTAGGAGAATCCTGACTGGGAAAGAAGTACAGGCTGGCAGCCAACTACTGCTACTTGGATGCTAAATAGGAGTCTGATCTCCTGGAGGCTAAAGACTCTAGAAGAGGAAATACTTGACTGATGATATATGACAACACTAAACTAAAGGTGTTTCATTGTATGAATTACCTGTCGCCTTTTAAGACGGTGTTTGAGGGCCCATTTGTATCTGTGTGCGCTTTAATGCTTTTTTTCTGCAAGGCATTAAGGCAGCCCTTTCATTTCAATCGGCTGCTTACCGCACCAAAAAGGTGCATCCATTTTTTTTAAAGTAACACAGTGCACCCCAATGCATAATAGTGCATTATGGTGTGTTGCCGCACAGCTTCATTGGGGTACCTTTGAGAATAAAGCACACCGACACGCATAATGAGTGTAACGCTCATTATGTGTGTTGGTGTGCACAACACAACTGTGTGAATCAAGTCTAAAGGAAGCTAACTTTGCCATTTATTTATTATTTTGTATTTTACTTCTTGTGATCAGCTGCAGTGCTTTTTTAAATACTCAAACTCCCACAGAATAATACAGAAAATGCATAATGGGACAATAGGATATTTGAAAGAACAGTTAATCGTGTTCTGTGTCCTTCTTCTTAGAAAGCATGCATTTAAAAACACACATCTGCCTAATGTGAAAATAATGTTACCCAAAAAAACAGTATGGCAATTTTTCTTAACTGTTCATTCATAGAAAGAAAATAGGTGCTTCATTCAACTGAGGAGACATCGCCATCTTCTGGAACTTCACATAACTGCAAGCTTGCCAAATAATTGTAGTTTTCGCATCCAAATCGCTAGTATTACTATTATTATTATTATTATTATTATTATAAATATTATCTGTAAGTGCAACTATTGCTCAGCTTCATTCAACCTCAGAGAATAGCAGGATGCTGAACCAGGATTTCCTCTCCTGGTCTAGTGAGGCATTGGTGATGTAGCCAGGGCCTTATCGGTTCCCGCTGGGAAAGCTACATCACCAATGCCTTCCAGGGAGATCTAGTTTCTAAACTGCAAGAACCTGCGAGATTATGGGGAAAACAAAGATGACTTTAATGTTGTTTGGTGCATGTGTGAGATCAGGCGTATGATGTTTGTCTCTCATCTCTTGCATTCACTAATCCCCCCCATGATTGGAGGAGATCTCACATTAGTATTGGAGTCCACTTTAACAGATTGAAGCGCTTTAGCTCCTGGGCCTATATACCCTTTATGGACTCATTTTCTAATTTCAACTATAGACCTATTGATTCGTAAATAACTTTGCCATTGCTTTGTTTCGTGGGACAAACAAAACTTTATTTTGGCAACACTGCCCTGCAAAAAAATACTTGCACATCAAAGGCATTATTTGTAAATACTACAAAAAATAGACAATCAAAATAAACCAAAACAAGATGTGGGAGAGCACCAGATGTAAGTTTCAGCAGCAAATCAGTTACTTTGCCCTGAATGGCAAAGGTACAGGTTCTCTTTAATGTTTAGCCTTATCTTGTAGCAACAACGTCTAGTAATGGTGAGGTGTAGGGGCAACATAAGGGCCCATTCACACCTACGCCCAAGCATTATCTCACATTCTACAGCAAGCTGTCACGTGTCTACGCAAGTCAATGTCCAGAGCATGTGCTATAGTGCAATGCAAGTCTCTAGAATCAACGTGCTTTGCAAAAGTGCTGTACACTTGCAGAGCTCTTGCTAAAGGTGCCCATACACTGCTCGATTCTCATACGAGAATCGAGAGTCTTGCGGTGATCGACAGTAGGATCTGCTTGTCCAAGATGGGCAGATCGTACGTCTTTTTAATCACTTTACAACCATTGCAAGACTAAGGTCTTGCGATGGTTGTACAGTGTATGGCCACCTTAAGGCTGGGCACACACACTTTTGTCTTGCGATGGTTGTAAGGTAATTAAAAAAACATACGATCTGCCTATCGGGGACAGACAGATCGTACTAGCGATGATCGCAAGCCCGCCCCGCTTAGGGGCGGGCTTACGATGACCTCAACGCTGAACAGGCAGTGTGCGTTGCGCACACCGGCCCGTGCTGCTTTTATCTTGCGAACATGCCACAAACCAGCCGAACATCGTACGATGTTCGGCTGGTTTTCGAACATGTTCCTAAGGTAATAGTCGTGCGACCTTACAGTAGCAGAGGTCGCACGGCTCCCACACACCTTACGATAATCGTACGATCGTGGGATTTCCCGCGATTATCATAAGGTGTGTGGGCACCTTAAGTCCTGCAGGACTCTTGCTGTAGACTTGCCAAGCAAATTTACTACAAACTCAAAAAGTGTCAACTAGAACTTGTGTTGCAAGTGTTCTGCAAGTCTACAACTTGCCAGGAATATGTGCAGCAAGTTAACAAGAATTACAATTTAACCCTGGCACAAGTTTGTGGCAAGTTATCCTTGCTATCTGGGTAGACAGTGTCATTTGTTTTTTTTTGGTAGCAGACTAGCTGGTTCGTGTGCTGGGAAATGTTTGTTTTTGTCTAATCTCTGACTATGTCATGTTGCATCTCTGTAGTCAGTAACAGCTTCATATGCGTGGAAAAAAATAATGCATGCATTTCTTTTTTTCACAGCAGAATATTACAGTACTGCGCATTGCCATGCAACACACAGCCACCGGGAGGGGCATTGGGGTGCCATTCACATGAATGGCAATGCAACGCACCTAGCAATTGGTAACGCACGCAAGATGCGTTGTGCAATAGCATGCATTAAACGCACGGTAATGTGCAATTAAAGCAAAGTTATGGTGTGAACGGACCCTCAGAGATTCTCTCACCGAAACTGAGATTCCTTTTCCAAGATATGTCTAAAATGTGTCCTGTATCTTAGTACAGGGATGTTTTATACACCAACTGTGCACAAAACACCTCCAGGCTCCCATATTGCATTGACAGTTTTGGAAATTACAGTGGCTTCAGATTGAAACGGAAATGTCATTTTTATTCACAAAAAGGTTAAGAGTTTGGAGAAGGCAGAAGTCAACAATCTAGGACAACATCGCTGAACTGGAAAGTGAGCTGAATTGGAGAATTTCTCCAGATCACCTATGTTGTCCTAGATTGTTCACTTCTCCTGCCTTCTCCAAACTCTGTGAGGTTCCATTCACACATTAGCGGTTTTCCATGCATATTTGTACGCGCAGAAGCAGGCTAAACATAAAACAAGCAATGCATTCCAATGTGCATTGTTCACACTAGGGAGGCATCCGGCGGGACAAAACCGTGTCCCGCAAAAAAGCCAGATCACAATTTTGCAGACGGATTCCGCGTGTTCCGGCTATAATAATAGCCGCAAATGTGCGGAATCCGCGCGCATGTTAAGGTCTGCACGTTTTCGTGACAACACAAACGCCATATGTGAATGGAGCCTAAATAACAGAATAGCTGGTGTAGCAATTTTTTATGGTGCTTTGTTTTTCATGAAAGTGGAGTTTTTCTTCAAGCTTCCAGTTACTACTTCTCTTCACTGCTGGTATGGTTCACTTTAATATGTAAGTAGGGCTCATGGCCGAAAATGTATTAAAATGAAGGTATAGCCATAACTTTTTTTTTGTTAGTTTTGGGTAGAGTAGGGAAGTGTTAACCCCCCAAGTTTATTCTTTGCTGTTGAGGACATAGCAGCCACTCCACATGTCCTCCTGAAAGCTCAGCCTGAAGCCGATTAGCATCACGTGACCATCAGCACGTGCCAACTCACAGCGGACCATGGATGAGAGCACTGCGCATGCGCCAGGTTTACTGAGCTGCGGAGACGCGCACGTCGAAAAAGATGCGAGCATGCCTTTTCCTCGCTCTCTCTACCGGATCCGGAAGTTATGTTAGGAGAGCATGGCGGGGTTGTGGAGATTTGCAGAGGAATGCTCTGTGTCTGGTATGTAAACACGTGGTGTGTATAGCAGAACACATGAATGGGAAACGGTGAGCAGAGTCTAGTAGTTATGAAAGGCACAAAGCAGAGGGGTGGCGTTGGAAGACTTGGAGTGGAAGGCATGTTAGTACACACAAGTGACATTGGGGTTTCCTAGGACAAACCTGCTGTGACTGCGATACTGTGCTGTACAATGACAACAAGGACATTACAGGACAGCAAAGACATTACAGGCTGGTTATAATGGTGCTTTACAAGTGGCACTAATGTCCACTGCTCTGCTCCTTCTGCCATGTTATAGTTCCCATGTTATAGTTCCAGTACCTGGGGCTGCAGGGGACATCTGACACTTGGCGGTTATATTGTTCCATTACATGTCACTCTAAACATGAAATATATGCAGTATAATATATGTTGTCTGCCTATAAAATGTCACCTCAGACAGCACATGGGATGTGTCCTTCAGAGAGATCAGTTTTGATCATATAGTAATGTGTTGTCTGCTCACCATGCTTTCATCTCCACTTAGATCTGTGAGCAGTGCAGAGCCCCCTGACACAGGCTTCCCTCCCCCAACTTCCCTTGAGGCTTTCTTTACTGGTCATGTCACATAAAATGTTAGAGGAAAGATCCAGAATAATAACTTTCCTGGAGACTCAAAAACCAGCATCTCAAAGGCACGGCGGCCCTCTTTAAGAAGGTGACGGACAGAGTCTGCTTGTCACCTTGATTAAAGGAGAATTATGGAGAGCGAGAGAGAAATACTCATCCACTGAATTAGAGATGATGTGTGACACTGCAACTGTCTCACACCGGCTATTAGGGATGCACCGATACCACTTTTTTAAGTACGAGTACCGATACTTTTTTAACTGGCTTTATATTATTATTAAATTTTCTTATAATATAAAGGCAGGTATGCAGAATTGCATATAGCTGTGCCACACTATATAGTGTTCTGGACATGTGCTCATCTATTTTCACCACTAGGGGGATACAAGCCTTTGTTAGTCTACATAGTACATAGTTATTTTCTTTTTTATAAATGATATATGCCGGTAAACAGCATTTTTGTGCCCAGCCCCATGAGGTGCAGCAGTACTAACCTGCTGTGTCGTCTTCTCCGTCTGCTTCAGCCACTCCGTGTCACAGCCTAGTCATCTGCTGCATCCTGACCTCTTCTCCCGCTGATTGGATGATGACAGGCTTCCTCACCAGTCACTCCTGACTGGTGAGGGAAGCCTGTCAATCATCCAATCGGCCAATCAGCGGGAGAAGAGGTCAGAATGGAGCACATGACAGAGGAGGTCGCGGCCATTTTGCCTCATTGAAGACGCGATGGAGGTCCTGTGTGCGGCGGATTCGGGTCCCTGAAGATGGCGGACGCGGCACAGGTACTCGTTTTATGAATTGGAGTATTTGCACGAGTACTCATGCAAATACTCTTTATTGCGGCAGATACCGATGCTTGTATCGGTGCATCCCTACCGGCTATAGATCCAGGACTGAGAGATCACAGACCGCTGATTGGTCAGTTCTCGAACTTCTCCCTGCAGAGAGAGGTGACTATCACCGCAGGGATTCCTCCCCTCCGTTCCTCCATTGCTGATTGGAGGGAGGGGGCAGGCACAGCTGGCTCTGCCAGAGCCAGCTGTCAATCAGTTTGGGGGGTGGATCTCAACAAAATTGATAATTATGGTCACTTGTTACACTCAACTTCTAACAAAAAAAAGTAAACCGTGCAATGCACCTGGATTAGCTGCGCAACCACCTTCACATATGCGCTCATAAAAATCTGTGCGGGATGGTTTGAGCTTTCAGATTTTGGGTCATGTCAGAAGTGTCTGAATGGGAGACGGCCCTCGTTTTGGCAGACACCACTATAATGACAGGTGAGCAAACACTACATCAGTTTCACTGCAGGATGGAACCTTTGCTGACTGCCCTAATTGAGGCCATTTGTTAGCTCTAGATGTTATGGAGTTGATCAAGGCAGTTGGAAACGACATAGCAGGACTGTAATAACAGAGGCAAAGTAGGGTTAATGACGGAAGAAGACAGATCAAGGCCAAAGATGGAACTGTTAGTGATGGGAGACGCAGGGTAGTGATAACTGAGACAAACTTAAAGTGTGTGTGTATGATCCTCTATTGCCTCCTTTCGGACCATTAAATATAGCATTGAAGGATTTTGTTAAATCTGTTAAAGTGCATATTACATTTGCTGATCCTGCCAGAAATCTTGTTAGCTTATAAGTTCCTGTACTCAATGCTGACTATCATTTAGCATTGTTACCTCTAGGACTCCCCTATATTTAGCATTGTTACCTGCTACCTCTAAAACTCCCCTATATTGAGGGGAGGGGGGGTTTCTGTAGCCCTAAAACATTTCCTGTCCTAGGGTAACAATGTTGCTTCACCATTGATCCTGTACGATCAGTAAGACCCCGTTCACATTGAGCGATTTATCGCGCGGTCATTCCTGCGATATCGCGGCAAATTACCGCGCGATATCGCGCTCCAATGCAATCCAATGGGGCAAAGGGTCCTGCTGTCGCGGGTCGTGTGTCGCTACAGCAGGACCCTTTTTGGAGCGGATTTAGCCGCGATTCAAGCTTGCTCAATGCAAGCTTGAACGCGACATCGCGCGGCAAATCTCGCGATGTCGCGCAATATGCAAATCGCGCGACAAACGCGCGATTTGCATATCACGCAGTGGGAACGGGGCCTTAATGTCACCGTTAAGACAGTGTGTTACTGGTTGATCACCAGGTGAAAATAAAGGAAGAGGGGCTTGAGAAAAGAAAACCACAACATCTAAAGACTGGTAAACTGTAAAATATGTGCGTGTAAATTTGCACTAAAATGTGGACATTGTTGTGTTTTTTTTTTTTTTCAGTAAATGGCATTGATGCATGTTATGCTTTCATGCTAAGTTGATCACGTCTATCAAGCTGGAAGTCTTATTTTTACTTCAATGACCGTGGCATGCCGACATCTTGACTTCAGGCAAAGGACAGCAACCAGTTGCGTGGAATGACCATGGTATGATCAGTCACTCCACATTCGTATTGCCTAAACCAGGCTGTGGGGTGGTAATATTCGTAGTGTCAAGGAGTTTGAAAGACCACTGTCATAGCGGTACCTCGTGATTATCGCCAGATCCACAAGTGAGGATTGGACAGGCTAAGCTCTCTCTATGAAGAGTAGAAGGATTATTCTGGGGAAATTATGCTGCCAACCAGGATGATGAGATGTGCCTTCTACAGACTCGTCCCTGGGGCTTCATCCCAGGTTTTGGAACATCATTTCTTTACCTGTGCTGGGAAGGTCAGATTAAATAATTTGATTGCCAGGAAAGGGACACCGGCTTCTGCTGGCTTGGCCCGCAGGTACTTTCAGAAAAATCTGTTAACAGTCTTGGAATCCTCCACAACACCAGTGACAGTGACTGAAATCCGACAGTACCTCCGTGCAAATAACATTTCCTTCCATGATGGTTACAGCTGCCTGCATGTCCCCAGCCCTTTCACCTTAAGCAAAGCTAACAATCTTTTCATTGACAAGACCACTGGGCGCTTTCTCTGCAAGGAAACATTGGTAGAGGGTACCTGGGAGGACTTTAAAGACAGCATGGAACTGCTCAGCAAAGAGAAATGTTCTTTCCTGAACCCTGACAGCGTGGATAACTACTTCGGGGACAGTGATTCTGAGGATGGAGAAAGGCACTTTAATAATATGGAGGTGACCAGAATCTGGAACAAAGCAGTTTGGTTGCATGACCTGGAAGAAGAGGATGCTCAGCTTATCAAGACTATGTTCAGCATCTCTAAAATTACCAACGCTACACTGAAGAAGTTTGGGGTAAAGTGTTTCCAACCCACCAAAAGTTTGGTGTTTCCATGGTATAGCCCAAGGGATGCTACTGTTAAAGGTTTGAAATTACTGTCGGCTGTGTGCCAGGACGATACTGTCAGTTACATTGAAACTCTTTACCCCCGACCTTCACAATATCAGAATTTGTTTGGCCTTTCTGTATTGGGAAAGAAGGACACAGAAGTTGTGATCACCAGCCGGGAAACAGATTGCTTAGCCTTACACCAAGCAACAGGTGTAACCACAGTATCACTGCCACGAGGAATAAGCTGTTTGCCTCCCGTCCTTTTACCATATCTTGAACAGTTTAAACGCATTATTCTATGGCTTGGTGATGATCTGCATGCGTGGGAAGCGTCCAGAATATTTTCTCGAAAGCTGAATCTTAAGAGGTGCTCGTTGATCAGACCAGGAGACAATCAGCCCGGCCCTCTGCAGGCGCTTAATCTTGGACTTAATTTAAATAAGATCCTGAAAAACTCTCTCCCAGCCAGTCACAAATCTATTGTTTCATTCCGCCAGCTCAGGGAAGAGGTGTTTGGTCAGCTGGAAAATGCAGAGCAAGTCGCAGGAGTAAAGTGGGCCAGATTTCCTGAATTAAATAAGCTGCTTAAAGGACACAGGAAAGGGGAATTGACAATATTTACAGGTAAAATAAAATGACATATAATAGGTTGGGATATAAAAACACATTCAAGATTTGATGGACTACAATCTCATGTCTAGTTTACTAATTTGTATTGCGATTGTAGTCCATCACGGGAGCAAGCTTGGAGCGGTGACTACTTTACAACACACACAGGGACCATGGGGAACAAAAGTAGCCACACTCCACAAGGAAGGACAGTATCAGCACCAATTCAGAGATGATTTGAGGAACTACACAAATAAGATACATTTTTGTTAACAGTTAAGGTACTTGAATGCAGTTTTAAGATTTAACTCATCAGTTTAGAGTCACTTTAATGTAAAAGTAATTATGTTTATTTCGAGGAAGCTCTTGATTACATTGCTTGCTTTTATCTATATCTTGCTCCCCTGCTTCCACTCAAGTGGTAGGATTCCACTCAAATGGCAGGTACGTCCGGGTATGGGGAAACATGTTCAACCTTCTTACTTCCCATAGTCACTGCTGGGTGTCTGAGTGGCCTGTTGATGGGCTTCAATTTTGGAGGCAGGGAAGCTGCGTAACTTTGTGCAGATTTCACAGGAATCTGAGAGTTACAGCTGGTTGTTTGTGATTATCAGTTGTGGTGTACTTTGTCAGGTTTGGACAAATGTATTATGGAATTCAGAAGCCAGTCTGTCCAATCCAGGAGCCAGCAGGATGTTTTGGAAGCCATTCCATTGATAACAACTAGAGGAAACCTCAAAAGTTGGGTAGCTGGCCATACATTGTAATATTTCTTTGTTCAGTCCCTGAGCTGAACAAAGAAAATATTAGATTCCTCCATCACCACTTACAAGCATTGATAGAGGAATCTCCTGCTGTTTGCATTGTATTTGGATGGCTGCAGTCAGAATACCTGAACAGAGCCGGCAGCTCATAGGCTACTGATTCTGTTTAAAGATTTTCCAACCTACTGATCAAGGGATGCCAACAGTGACACCCACTGTGCGAAATTGATATAGTATATGGTCTGCATTTAATGATGATTTTCATAATCGATTAGTTGCCCGATTTAAAAAAAAATTTTTTTGATTGGTTGCATTAAAATCTCTCATCCTCTCCCTCCCCTCCACCAATTAATTGAGAATAGTTGCTAACAATTCTCATGATGGATTATCGATAAGTTGTTGCAGCCCTAGAGTATGGGCAGTTTTGATCACCAGCTGTAAGTTTTAAACGGTAGGAGCTACCTAGCTCCTAGAATTGGTCCAGCCTCAATTTAAGGGCCGCATGGGTGAGGATGAAAAATCCCAAACTTGTTTGTGCTAGTTTTAACCCTTTTGTGATTCATTTTTTCCTTTACATCAGTCGGCTTGCTGAATTGCATACTACAAATGACAGATCTAGCATTCAGCAACACGTAACTTGGTCTTGTTGTTTTGTACTACTTGACATCCAGAAGATGGTCCTTGCCACATACAGCTGCAGCTTGTCTGGATGAAAGCCTATTTACAAAAGTGGAAATAACATGTTGAATAAGAAGTATGACTTGTACTGTATTACCAGTAGATGGCAGTGTAAAAGCCAACATTCCCAGCTATGTTTTCTTTTTCCATTATCCTTGTTGATTTGAATTTTCTTTACTTTTTTTTTCTAGGTCCAACCGGTAGTGGGAAAACAACATTCATGAGTGAATATGCTTTGGATTTATGCATGCAGGGGATTAACACCTTGTGGGGGAGTTTTGAACTCAACAACGTGCGTCTGGCCAAAGTCATGCTGACCCAGTTCTCTATGCTGCGCCTGGAAGAACAGCTGGACGTGTATGACGAGTGGGCAGACAGATTTGAAGAGCTGCCTCTTTATTTTATGACCTTCCACGGGCAGCAAAACATCAAGTAAGACACCAGACAGGGTTGTCAATAAATAAAACTATATCGAACCTTCTCTAAAATCATTGCTGCTTGTGTTTAATACATTAGATTAGCAACTGCCTTGCCATTTGTAAGCTTGTTGGGGGGGATTTAAATTTTTCTGATGTTGCAAGCTTTCTGTTGTATCTCGTATATTAGTGAGATATGCTGTGTATCATTATCCTACTGTAGTTCTCTTTGGCATTGTCCCTTGGATCATATTGTATGCTCCAAAACTGTTATAAAAGGGCCACAGAAACAGTGAAATGCTTATAATGGTGTTACAAAACAGTTTGCCTCTAAATAAGTGCTTACAATGAAAACATGAACATAAAATGAATAACAATACATCATTCTGATAACAATAAAACTCTTGTGCTGTACTGATTTGTTGTAGCCTAGCAAGCTTCTGGAAGGACTGAAAAGTCTGCTGTATCACTGCAGTTTATTGCAGTTATAAATTAGGATATACTGATACTAGTATCGGTGCCAATAACGAGTATTTGGGTGAGTACTCGTACTCGCCCAAATGCTTCGATACAGGAACTTCGGTCAGAGGGAGATCTCCCTCTGACCGGCAGTGCCAAGGGAGCATGCAGCCGACTTCCTTTCCAATCAGGAAGCCGGCGGTGGGTTTATGATTGGCTAGGAAGCCAGATACACTTGTTGCTAGGCAGCCTGGCTTCCTAACCAATCGGGAAGCCGGACGGCAACTCATGACTCGCCACCGAGCTTCCTGATTGCTCAGCAAGTGAAGCCGGTGTTCTTTTGCTAGAACTCCGGCTTTACAGGCAATCAAAAAGCCGGGCGAGGGGTCATGATCCGCCGCCCGACTTCCTGATAATCAGGGCACCGGTACTCGCTGTCGGCGAGTACCGAAAAACAAATATCTGTACTCTATACTGAAAAAACGATATCTGTGCATCCCTTTATAATACGTCTAAAATGCATTCACAAAGTTGGTGGGATGTCTTGCATACACACACTAGATGGAACAAGGAAGCTGCTTGGAGCTTGTGATGCCATTAAGTCTGCATGTAGCTGCTTTGCTTCCAGCATGGACCTGCAGAATTGCATCCACATGTGTATTTGGCACTGTGTGACTGCTACTCTACCATCCTCCCTTTTGAGCTATTTGCTAAGCAATGTGTTTTGGGGCATCTCCCCCATTCTTCAGGGGTACTCTACACCGCTTTGCTGCCTGGGTATTTTGTAAGCATGCGTATACTGGTTGTGTCCAGTCACTGATATGCAAAGTGTTGTATCCCGTGCCAATACCACTATAAAAGATGAAATGTAAAATGATTCTACATGAACATGTTCTGTCGACTTTTATAAACAAGCAAAGTGAATTGTTTCACTCATGTAACATTTGTAACCCTAGTAAAGGATCTTCTTTGTAGATGTGATATTACTAATCGGCCACTAGATGGCTTATCCCTTTGAGTCCAATGAATAACAGAATTTACACTGCCTCACAGGGTAGGCAACCTCTGCACTCCAGATAGAGCTAAACTAAAAATCCCATCATGCCTCTGGGAGTTACACCTGTGGCTGTCAGTCTTACAATGCCTCATGGGACTTGTAGCTCCACAACAGCTTGAGTGCCGAGGTTTTCCTGCTGTATCATCTAAGGGTAGCCTAAAATCTATACCGATACAGTAACAATGGCGACTCTAAAAATAAAAATGGAGAAGGATGTGATGTGAAAAGAATAGTAAATCGCTAAGGTGAATGTCAGTGAAATCTAAAGTAGTCCCCGAATCAGGTATTTTCAAAAAAGTGTGGTGTTTTTTTGTTTAGTATTTTTTTAATCATTTTTTCAACATTTAGATGATGTGAATAGTATTTTATGACGTTTTGTAATAGCTGCATTGATACTGGTTACAACCTTCTTTTTGTAAATTAAAGGAGTGATTGGAAATGAGTAGTATATTCAGCTTACTGTATAAGTAGTAGACAGGGGTGAAGCACAGAGCATCCCCTGCAACATGTTGCTTAGCAAGTAGCTTCCTTCTTCCATCTTGAGTGTTTTGTGACCTTTATATCTTGAGTGCATTTTAGACCTTTCATTATATTTTGATGAAATCATGGTGCTACACCAAATCAGTATGCCAAGTCTGAGTTTTTATTTAGTAGAATGCATGTATCATGTCTGCATTTTGTTTTATAGGTTCTATGAGTTGTTGGATTATTCATATAAACATTTACTAAGTTCTTTAATTTATAGTACACACCTCCCTTTAAAATGGCGTGAATAGATGATTATAAAGTTCTGACAGCTTACATGCAGGAACTAGAATATGTGAAGTGTCATTATTCTAGAATTTGTGTCTCGGTCAGGTGATGGAAGCCAGTGAGATGACTGAACACATTTACCTTCTCACTACTTTGCTTTTTTTATCTGGTTACATCACGTATGTAAAGTGTGTACAATATAATCCACTACTAGGAAATACTTTACGTAGGTAAGCATGAATTGCACTACGTAGTTCCAGTTGGAGACCAATGCAGCCATTTCTGTTACGTATTAATCTCTATACAAGCACAGCTTCTTCTAAATCAACTCCAGACCAGCAATGAAATGGCACTCTTGGGTTCAGGATGCACCTTCAAATTTTGTAGTTGCCTTTTAATGTAGCTGCATTTGAGTGGTCTGATTTTGTACAAATTGAAGCAGCTTAAGGTGACAGGTTTACATAAAGGGATAGGAATTGAGCAGCATACACTTATTGTTGGTTCTGCCATGCGTCCCTTTTTCCTCTACAGTGAATTAATGGTAAATATCTTGCATGCAAACCACTTATTTTATTTTTTTACTTTGAAAGCCCCCTGCGCTCGAGTCTGATACTGATTTACACAAACATAATATCTAGTACACTAGTATCTAGAGTTTGTCATGCTTGGTGTCCTGTCTGACTGTTTCTTTTCTTTTTCTCTTCAGGTCTGTGGTTGACACAATGCAACATGCAGTATACATGTATGACATGGGTCACGTAATCATTGATAATCTGCAGTTCATGATGGGGCTGGATCAGCTGCATATTGACAAGTAAGAGGAGTCTGCTCATTGTTACATGTTCTCTTTTCATGTTATTTAAAATGTATATTTGA
>NW_017306387.1:440021-443636 GCF_000935625.1 Nanorana parkeri | reverse complement strand
CTGCTAAATGTAGGGTTTCCCAAACTCAGTGGTATACTATACACCATCACAGTTTTTGTACTGCCATATGAAGGTCTGAAAAGGACCATATTGCTCACTCGCATACATTGTTGGTTCCAAGTTAGGATGCTGTCTGTTCCAAAACGTCCACTGGTACACATTCAAGCCTTTACAAATTGTTCAGTTACTCTGCTGTGGCCTAATGGTTATTCAAATAGCTAATCATGGTCTTGGATCTATGGCCAGTTTAAATTGAACCTATTATTTTCCTATTATTGTACTTGCCTTCACTACCCAGTCATTCAGTTCACCCTTCAGAAGTGAGGCGCATATACGTGGCCGAGGATTCTCTCTGTCTCTCTCTCTCTCTCTCTCTCTCTCTCTCTCTCTCTGCCCCAATGTAACAGTGCTGTATGCCTGCGGGGCTACCCATTGCCAACAACCAGAACCGACATACTGGGTATATTCTTTCACTTCCCACAGTGAATGAAGTAGAGAAGTATAAGCAGCTGCCAGGGGCAGGCGTTAAAATGAACCTTATGGTTTGCCCTACATGGGCAGAGACTAGGTTCACTGTATAAAAATAAAGAAGGGCACTTCACTTTTGAATGCCTTTTTTAGTGTATGTATAGCCCAAACTTTCTTTTTAGTTTTATATACTAGGGTTACCACCCCTGCCAGGCATTTTGCTGTCTGTATCATTGGGGAAATGTACTTCTCCCAAAGTAAGAATAAAGTAAGCAAACAAAGTAGGAATACCTCCTCTTGGGACATGTGTACACATTAGAAGATTTCCTCTTACCTCTTGTTGCAATGCTAAAATTTTGCATTTCCCATCACTTTTTCTCTCAGACAGTGGTCATCAGTACAAATAGATCGTTATTCCACTTTTTTCAAAACTAAAAATAATAAAGTTTTTTGTCTAGCGATTAAACTTTAAATTTAAATTCTCTTTCAAGTATTCTACCCTTTTTTTCTTAGTTTGCCCTGACTTCCTGCCTTGTCGACATCTGTGGTGTTGCTGTCAGCTGACGTTCCCATTCCCCTGTATGTTCGACTAACAACACTGCCCAGGGTGCCACTAGGATAGCACATGTGAGGGCACAAATCGCAACACAAAAGCTGATAAAAGAACTAACCTTTCTCTGCGCTGTCCAAACTAAGAAAATATTTTTCTGGAGTTCCACTTTAAGTTGTGTCCAGTAATTTCCGTGCAGATGTTTCATGTACAAAGTCTTTGTCTTAACACGTGTTTAATGCCTGTCTTCCAGATTTGCACTGCAGGACTACATAGTTGGTGCTTTCAGGAAATTTGCCACAGAAAATAGCTGTCATGTGACTCTGGTCATTCACCCCCGGAAAGAAGATGATGACAAGGAATTGCAGACATCCTCTATTTTTGGCTCAGCAAAAGTAGGTTGACCATATCTTTGGAACCATGACATACAAATGAATGTGAAATGCCAGTTTCTTCATGCACAAGGCAACCAATGCCAATCCTGTTCAGCTGGTAAATGCAGAATCAAAAAGGACTGCTGGACACCTGTATTGGTGCCAGTAGAACAAAGGTTTCCGACTCCTAAACCGTGCTTTTCATTGGAAGATGTGCCCCCACCCGTCCTAATTGTGACTGTTTATAGTTGCTGTGATGTGATTCTATGCTGTTCACCACTTATACTAAGAATATTTGCACATGCCAATTGCAATGTCTTTTTTTTAGAATTGCCAGGCAGGAAGTCGGTTTTGTGTAGAAAAAAAGTCTCTCCACCGGAATAGGTCTTCAACCCAGTTTCACCCCCTCATCATAGTCAAGTTATGGTGCATCTGTTCTTACTGAACACATGACTAAAGATGCATTGCATATTGATTTATTTTTGGCATATTGTATCCAGAATGATGTAAAAACAAAATGCTCTAGATCAGAGGTGGGCAAACTCCAGCCCTCCAGCTGTGGCGGAACTTCCAATCCCATGGTGCATCTGTCTCTGGGAGTCTTGCCTGTAGCTGTGAGAATCTTGCAAAGCCTCAGGGGATTTGTAGTTCCACAACAGCTGGAGGGACGGAGTTTGCCCACCCCTGCTTTATATGGACAAATATTTAAGACTAGTCAAGCACACCTTTTTGAGTTGGACTTCCCATCCCAAAACTATGGGTATTAATATGGTGGTTGGTCCTCCTTTACTGTCTGTAATAACCTCTTCTTCAGGGAAGACTTTCCAAAGGTTTTGGATTTTGGGCTTGTTTGCACCAATTGCGCTGACTATGCCCAGCTGCTGAAAAATGCTAATGCCAGTCACCGCTGCGGCACATAGAAAACAATTATTTTCTATGCCTCGCTGATGACACCAATTTGTGGGCGTGACACCAAATAGAGAAAATAAAACTGCGATGTTTTACAACAGTGCATCACAGCGCTCAACCCAACCCCCAACCGCTCACCCCACACTAGTCCTCATGCTAAAACTAAGCATGGCTTAGCATGTGTGTTAGTGTGAATCGGCCCTTGATCTTTGTTCCCACTCAGAGAAAAAAAACATTTGTGAGGTCAGGTACTGAAGGGCGGTAAGACTTGGCTCGCCATTGTCATTCCACTTCATCCCAAAGGTTGTTGAGTAGGGTTGAGGTCAGGGCTCTGTGCAGCGCACTTAAGTTCCTCTGTACTAAACTCATCAAACCATAGAGCTGGATTTGTGTGTCAGTTTACCTGCTTATTACATGTACTGCAGCACAGTAGATGCCTGGAAAAGTTGCAGCACGGGTTGCACTGCAACATGAAGACATTTGTAGGAGACTGTAGTTCTGCATTAAAGGCAGAGCATACTGTCAGACCAAACCATGAAACAGGGACACCTAAACCTTGCCAACCCTCTTATTTGTGTATCACTCGGCTGTAGCTCCTCACATCATCTCTGAATTGGTGCTGACACTGTCCTTCCTTCTGGAGGGTGGTTACTTTTGTTCCCCGTGGTCCCTGTGTGTGTTGTAAAGTAGCCACTGCTCCAAGCTCGCTCCTGTGATGGACTACAATCTCACGATTAGTTAGCTAATTTGTATTGAATTTTAGTCCATCACAGGATTGAACTTGGAGCGGTGACTATAGGGCTGCAGCTAACGATTATTTTCATAATCGATTAGTTAGCCGATTATTAAGTTCGATTAATTGACTAATCGGATTTTTAAAAAAGGGCTCCAGTGATGGACTACTAGTTTCTATTGAGATTGTAGTCCATCACGGGAGCAAGCTTGGCGCGGTGGAAGTATGGTGTGGAGTGGTGTGCAATATAGTACATTATACAGCGGCGCAGTGCAGAATACCAGCAGCTATAGAGGAATGTAGCAATAGTACATTATACTATAATGTACTATTGCTGTGATTTGTAGTCCTCTGTTGCTGGGGTTATTCTGCATTGCACTGTATATAATGTATTATTGCTGGGATTTGTAGTCCTCTATAGCTGGTGACATTCTGCAGTGCGCTGTATAATGATTATACGGCAAAATGCAGAATACCAGCAGCTATATAGGAATACAACAAATGCCAGCAATAGTACAACATTATACTATAATGTACTAATGCTGGGATTTGTAGTCCTCCATAGCTGGTGGTATTCTCCA
>NW_017306387.1:425675-439881 GCF_000935625.1 Nanorana parkeri | reverse complement strand
GGGGGGGGGCGTGGCTTGTGCGTCCTGTGGGCACGGCGGGAGCAGCGTGCGGTGGGCGTGGCTTATATCCGGCTGGCGCAGCGGTACGGAAACAGCGTGCGACGTGTGCTTCAGGCCGCGTTTGGAGCCCCGAACAGGGAAATCAATTGATAGCCGACGAATCGACCGAAAACGTTGGCAACGTTTTCAATCGTCGATTTTAATCGACTAAATCGATTAACTGTTGCAGCTCTAGGTGACTACTTTACAACACACAGGGACCGTGGGGAATAAAACTAGCCACCCTCAAGAAGGAAGGACAGTGTCAGCACCACTTTAGAGATGATTTGAGGATCTACAGCCGAGTGATACACAAATAAGATACATTTTTGTTAATAGGATACTTGAATGTATTTTTAAGGTTTAAGTCCTGAGTTTTCGTGTCACTTTTATATAATATAATCGGTATTTTAATGGCGTCATTTGCAGTGTGTGCAGTCATGAAGCATTTACAGCCCTGTGTGATTCATTGCAGAATCTGCATGTTTATTGCAATGTTAACCGTGTTTGGCGCATGTGACTGGCAAACAATCACAGAGTTCATTATTCTGTAGTGTGCTTTTATATGAATTAGTAATCTGAGAATGTTTTCTGCTCTTCACAGACGTCAGCCATAGTTTTAAAGCTTAACTCCAGGCAGATATAAAAACACACTAACAACTGGGTATTTTCTTCATCAGTGCACCTTTCCCCCCCATTTTATGGACATTACATTTACATATTTGAACAAGCAGTAAAAGAGCTTTAGAACAAGCCTCCCATGACCTCTCTAGCTGCCTGCAATGTCAAGTGTTTCATTCTCAAAGATCCTGTAAGATCACAACATAGACTGTGAAGTCTTTCTAACAGCTTTGATACAATGTTTACATTAGAAGGCAGGCAGCCAAGATTCTGGTGCATACTAAGTACTAGGAAAATAAGATTTGTGCCTTTTGTTGCAAAGTGTGAAGATGAATTTCTCCAACTATAGCTACAAAGGTCATTGAGGACTTGTTTTAAAGTGCCTTTGCTGCTCGCTTTAGAATATGTAGTTTTTTAGTGTGCATAGTCAGGGCACAGGTTCACTTTAATTATAGAATTATTGACTTGGTATCACCCTCCTGCAAACCCTTATACAAAGACTGGGAGAGGGAAGAGCAGGTCTGGGAGCCAATCAGGTGTGTTGTAAGCAAATGTTTTGACATGGAACATGCTGATAGGAGCAAAGAATAAAGAGATGACCACCTCAGTTTGCTGCTACCGGGGGGGGGGGGTGTAACGCAACTTTATTCCTTAAAGGAGAACTATGAGGTGAATGAAAAATCGCTCATCCTCATAGTTCGAGCCGACTTGTGACAATGAAACTGTTACACGTCGGCTCAATAGATCAGAAAGTGAGCGAACGCATACTGTCGCTCGCTCACTTCTCGATCATCTCCCTGCAGAGAGCCGTGACTGTCAGCCACGGCTCCTGGCAGGAATTCCCCCCCTCCCCATTCTGATCCTCTGGCGCTGACTGGGGGAACGGACAGGGGAGGGGGCGGGTACTGTCACTCACGCAGCTGGGTGGATCTCGACAGTAATGGCCGCATCGGTCCCGGCTGCAGCGGTCTCAGTATACCGCAAGCTGTAGCTCTGGGTCAGGGAAGGACGCTAGTTTATGTCTTCCCGTGACCCTTAGGATAGCTATAAGAAAAAACACTTACCTCATAGTTCTCTTAACTGTAAGTGATGTCATCCGCCGGGCTGTGCTGTGTAAAGGTCGGAATTGGATGGACAGAAATACAAATGATTTGGTTGGTAAAACGGCTCCCTTTTCTATAATGTAAATTTGATCTGTGGGTTTAGCTGATGGCATGGAGTTCAGCTTTAATTGCATTTGAGAAATTAGGACCATGCGTTTTTAGTTTAGGGGGTGAGCATAGACAGTTTGAATTACCTGCAGGCTTTCTGAATCTTTTCTTGGCAACATCTCTCCAATAGTGTCTCCTTGTTCTTTACTGCAAAGCCAGAATGATGTTGGTCTGCCGCAGCTAAAGCTTTTGCTTATTTGTTTATGCTGCAGTATGGAGAATCAATACGAGATATGAGACACTATACAGAAGTTCAGCAAAGCTGGACATTTTTGGTGGCAATATCTTACTGCAGGGTTGTCTGTGGGATAAAAGTAGGGGTACATGCGAAAAGGTGCTAGATCCATTATTGAAAGCCAGTGTTTTATATGACCGTTTCATTGATCAAGTGGACTTGCTTTGATGAGGCTGCTCACATGTGCCAGGGCAAGGGGGGTCCTGAGAAAAGTTCAAATATGTAAAGACCAGTAACAATGCCACACCAATGGTCATAGAGTTCAGAATAGGCTTTTAATAAATGATTACTGGAATGAAAGCCAACGCGTTTCAGGGCATGCTAGGGTCCCCTTTCTTCAGGGCTAAAAGCGTACATCCTATTGTATACCTGTTTATAACTGTTCATGAAAATAAAATCTGTTTATTATGCAGTTATGCTTTTAAAGTTAGGAAATTGAGAAACGTTATTGATAATCAAAAGAAGTCTGAAAATAAAATGTAAAAAAGGATTCTACTTATTCAGAATACTTTTTATTAGAGTTGGCAGATCCATGGAATAAATAATCTGAATATAAGTACAGAAGTCGTGTACGTTTAATCGTCTGCATGAGCCACAAATGATCTAGAATGAATTGTACCTGATGGTTATCTGTGGAAACATTGCAGTGCATTGGGCAGAGACGGTTTAGTGAAGACGGTGGTAAGTTGTGGAAGGAAGGTTCTGTGAGGACAGTGAATTGGAGAAGATAATCTGTGTGTGGAGAATTCAATTGAAGTGTGGTGAAATGTGTGTCTAAGCGTGACTCTGTGTGTGAATGTGTTATGAAGTCAGCTATGTGTAGAGAAGATTTTCTTACTGATTGTAATGCTTATGGAATGCCTATTCCATGGAGAGCTCGGCAGCACCCAAATTTGACTAGAACAGGACTTTTAAAAGTACAGAAGGCGCTGCCAAGAGGCACACGTATGTACGTTTTGGGGGTGTGAAATGTGGGAGAGGTAAAGAGCATATGGTGGACAGGTCTGGAGAAGCCTGGAAATGTGATCGTGGCTGGGGGATGTGGCCTAATGCTGTGTGTATTACATGGTATGACCATTGGGAGGTTATTCAATTCACCTTGCGGGCCACCATACAAAACTGAAATTCATTTATGCCTCAAGTTTCCCTTTTATTTCCTGCAGGTTGCACTTGCCTTTGAGAAGTCCCATAAATTCTATTTGCTGTATGCAAAGTAGCTGCTGTACTGTAGGCAGTGTATGTAAACCCTAACAATGACCTTCTCTTATTCACCACCTTGGGTTCTGTTAACGATACCATTGTAGGCATTTTGTTATATCCGTTCCAAATGGGCAAAAATGACCTGTTAATGCTGCCAGAAATCTAGTAAACTGACCATTTATACACTAAATTCTCAGGCATTATCCATTCTTTCTAGACTACAGAACCCCTCCCCCAATGTTGTGGAGATGAGATGTTCTGTAGTCCTAGCATACTTCTTGTCCTAGGGTGACACTACTCCATAGATCTACAGTACAGTGAGTGAGCGTTGTCACTGTAGGTCAAGATGTGTTAATGGCAGGATTACCAGATGAAAATAAAGAGAGAAAAACGAATGAAACAAATGCAACCATACCATCTTAGGACTGGGAAGCTGTAATATATTACACTTTTGTTCTTGTGTTTTAAATATACTTTATCTGCTTAGGCAGTGAAATGACTTGTTGCCTATAGTTAGACGTAGCAGAGTTGCAAATTCAAACATGGTAAGGTATGCTCTGGTTCACTTGCTTTATTATATACAGTGAAGGCAATTTACCAAAACTCGAGCAGCTGAGCATGACAACCAATCAGCTTCTCTCTTTCATTTTCAAACCCAAACGGAACAAACTGAAGAGAGAAGCTGATTGGTTGCCATGCTCAGCTGCTCGAGTTTTTTTCTGCTCCAGTTTTGATAAATTCCCCCCAGTGTGTCTGTGTATATACCCAGAAGATGGCAGGTAAGGGCTCTGTAAGAGGCCGAATGTTTACAAACATTGGGCTCAATTCACAAAGCTTGTCAGAATAGGATCTCTATTTTTAGACATTCGACACATTATTATTTTTTTAGCCATGTAACGCAAAAAAATATATAATTTTTAAATCTATTTTCTTTTAACCTGAAAATAACTGTGTTTTTAAATAAAACCCGGAGCAGCTGTGCATGACAACCAATCAGCTTCTCTCTTCAGTTTGTTCAGTGAAGATTTGAAAATGAAGCAGAGAAGCTGATTGGTTGCCAAGCACAGCTGCTCCAGATTTTGTCTTCTCCAGTTTTGATAAATTCCCCTCCACTGTTTTTATGCGTCTTCAGATGTGCAAATGAGATGACACTTTTTAAAATGTTTTTTTTTTTTTCCCTTTCTCTTCTGGGCTCCAGGCCAGTCAGGAGGCCGATAATATTCTTATCCTCCAGGACAAGAAGCTGGCAAGCGGTCCAGGCAAGAGAAATCTGCAATTGGCTAAAAACCGTTTTGATGGGGACGTGGGGGTTTTCTCTCTGGAATTCAACAAGGCCACACTGACATTTAATTCCAAAGGCAAGGGAAAAGTGAAGAGAGTGAGCAAGGAAAACGAGCCTTCTCCCAGCTCCCCGTCTGAGAAGCCCACAAAGAGTCGCCCCGAGAAGTAACTTTGTTCTGATCACAGATTGTGAATTACAATTGCACTGAGTTTCCTGTGTACACAGGCTTGTCAGGGATATCATAGGATGGTTCTGACTTTCACCACCGCATACAATTGGGTTTGATCTATAGCAACTGGATCAAGGGCCAATGGAGAACATGAAGGCTCATACCTGATTGGATGCTATGGGCAAGACTGGTTTGCTTCCTTCCTCCAGTATTTCTCAGTAGGCCTTTATGCAGCCTTCTGTGGTGATTTGTGAAGTTATTCTGATACATTTTAAGTATTTCAAGCCTTAAGATTACCGGAACCACAACATTTCTGAGGCCGTTGTGTGCACAATGATAATAACGCCACTACAGTTTTAAGCTTAATGGTTTTGTGTCATTTCATTTCTTTCTTATATCAGTGAAGAACTGTGTACTAGCAAGGCTGGGCACGTGTTTTGTATATTTCATGTTCAAGTTAAACTCTATTCAAAGCTTTTTTTCCCCGCAGTTTTGGATAAAGCGAGGAAGGGTTGGACTACTACTTTAGGAAAACAATAAATCATTGGACTTCAGAGTATCCATGGGAAGAACTACCTCTTAAAGTGGCCATATGGCCCATTTCTTTCTGTTGCTTTGAAAGAATGTTTAATGGATTGTTCCCGGCCACACAGCCTGGAACTGTTCTTTTCTCAGACATTTTGTCTGATGTCCAGTATGTATATCACTACATTATTACAGGTACATCGTGATGTAATATGACCTGTCTCCGGCATTCTGCTTTGTCATTCAGCATAATTCATTTCTGTATGTATTGGTTTGGGTTTACGCATGCCTAGAAGCCTGGAAAGGCATTGAGCACCCTGCTGCATTATAATGGCCACCTACTGGTGGGACTTAAGTGGGATGAACAACAATTACAGAAGCTGATTTAGAAAAATATATTCATGGTGAGATTCCTTAAGTTCAGAAAAAATTATATTTGTGTAATCTAGCAGTATAAAATAAGAACGGGCTGACTAGGGGCAAAAGTTAAAGGAGCAGAGCTATGAAAATAAAGTTTTATTGTGGATGTGGTAGACTGATTCACCCACTGGCTGGTTTGACTTTGCAGGGTGGTTTGATCTCACAGTAAGCACTCCTAGTTCCACCAATCTATATCTTCCGTCCATTTCTAATAATCTCCGGGTTCACCAGAAAGCTCTCTGTGCAGTCCTATTTATACAGTCCTATTTCTCTCCCGTTCATTGAAGGACACAGGGAACAGATCGGAGATCATGTACTGTAGGGTAATATCGCCACCTGCAGGAGAAGGACGCTAGGCACAAAAAAACTAAAGCCCAATTACAGCCTAGGGGCGGCCCCTGCCGGTGGCCAAACCCCCCACCTGCTGACAAGTCTCCAGTTTTTTGCCTAGCATCAGGAGTAAGGAGCTAAGAATTTTTTCTCGGTATTCTTACCTGCTTCTTCCTGATTTTTTCAGAGGAATCTTCTAGCAAGTGTTGTCCGGGCGACAGGCTGGATGTCTAGGATCCTTGGAGTCTCCCCTGGATGACCAGCGAGCGTATGCAGGCCCGCTGCGGTGGGTCGGCTACGACGGCCCCGCTCCGGCGGGGTGGCCTGTGGGTTTGTCCCAGGGGTGTGCATATGACTGGGTGTCTCGGCCGCCCAGTCACAGCACTTCCCTCTGGCTCAGCATCACACGCGGGTTCTGCAGAGGAACATATTGTCGCTGGACCGGGCTGTTCGGTTGCCTCGGGAGGCAAGGACCTCCCTGGTCTGGTGGCTTCGGTCTTCGTCCCTGGTGTTGGGAAAGTCCTTCCTTCCCATTCACTGGATGGTGGTCACCACGGATGCCAGCCTGTTGGGCAGGGGGGGAGCCCTGGACGTTTGGACGGCTCAGGGCCGTTGGTCGTCGGAGGAGTCTCGGCTTTCGATCAACGTACTGGAACTTCGGGCGATCCGTCTCTCCCTTTTTCATTGGACGGACCGTCTTCAGGGACGGCCGGTCCGGGTTCAGTCGGACAACGCCACGACCGTGGCGTACGTCAACCATCAGGGCGGCACAAGAAGTGTGGCCGCGGCTCGGGAAGTGGAAGGAATTCTATCTTGGGCGGAGGTGCATGTTCCGGCTCTCTCCGCCGTGTACATTCCGGGCGTGGACAATTGGCAGGCCGACTATCTCAGTCGCCAGTCGGTGGACCCGGGGGAATGGATGCTACATCCGGAGGTGTTTCACCAGCTCTGTCTTCGCTGGGGGTTCCCGGACGTGGATCTCCTGGCGTCTCGCCTCAATCGGCGGGTCGAGCGGTTCGTGGCCCGGACCCAGGATCCTTGGGCGGATGCGGTGGACGCCCTGGTGGCGCCGTGGGATTGCTACGGTCTGATTTACGAGTTCCCTCAGCTGTATCTGTTGCCGCGTCTTCTTCGCTTCCGATCTGTTCCCTGTGTCCTTCAATGAACGGAGAGAAAAGGATTTTACGGGGAGTACCAAAATCCTATTTTTATTTCAGATCTGTCTTCTCTTACCCACATGGCAAGGAGACACGGCCATTCAAAACAAACCCTTAGTCCCAGGTCAGACTGGTTTTAACATGTCAATATCAGTTTTAAGGACATCATGTAAAGCAAGCACTTAAGAACTTGGCTTTGAGCAGGATTCCTAAATCCGATGGAGCATCCTTCAGATCAACACTAGTCATACTCAGTGCTGGATGTAGCTTTAGACAGAAAGCACTTCTAAAAGCTTTCAGCAAGCTGAACCCTGTGTGGCAGGAGCTTTAAAGGAGAACTAGTTCTCCTTAGGGTAACGGGAGGACACAAACTAGCGTCCTTCCGTCACCCTAGGCTCAGTATACCGCGAGCTACAGCTCGCGGTATACTGAGACGCAGCAGCAGATCCCGACAATTATGTCTGGATCCGCCCAGCTGCGTGAGTGACAGCTGGCTCTGCCTATCTAGGGGCGGATCCAGCTGTACCCTCCCCCGTCCGTTCCGCCAGTCAGTGCTGGAGGATTGGACAGGGGAGGGGGAATCCAGTCCCTCCCCTGTCACGGCTCTGTGCAGTGACAGGATCGAGCGGTGAGCGAACGCCGGTATCTGTTCGCTCACCTCCCGATCTACTGAGCCGACCTGTGACAGTCTCATTGTCACAGGTCGTCTAGAACTATGAGGTGAGTGAAAAGCACTCGCCTCATAGTTCTCCTTTTAAAGATCTTTGCACTTGCTGTTCCTATATTTTCTAAAGTGTTGTGAATTTTTGATAGGACCAAGTTTATTTTAAAATAATTTTTATGTGTATTTCTAAAAGAAAAGTAATTTATATGGGTTTAATATTCTAATTCTTCGTGCTCCAAAAAAAATAAATTTCCCTGTAAGTGTGACTAACAATTTACATAAGTGCATCATTTATGTAAACATTTATTTTGCCTTATAAAAAAAAAGTGTTCTGTGTGAAGTAAACACTGTCAGCTTGCACATTCAGGGCAAAGTGACAGTGCCTGTGTAAAGGGCATCCCCGTGCTGTTTATACTCTCCTGCACTCCCTCACAGCTCCTTGCTTATCTGCAGCCGGTGAGAATACCTGGCACTTCTGTGTTTGGAGGAGCATGTGACCTGTTCCCCTGTGATGGCACTTGGGCCTAGAAGTCAATTGCAACATCTGAGCGCTGTCACTGGGAGAGCGATGACGTCTCTCCCTCGGTCATGCTCAGTCTTTGAGATTGGTTGCTGTGCCTTGGATCCATCCCATCACAGGCGATTTAAATATCAGCTAAGGTGATGTGGGAGTGTACAGGGAAGGAGAATATATAGTGGTCAGGGGTCTCTTTGTAGAGACATTGTCACTTTGCCCTGCATGTGTAAGGTGAAAGTACACTTAACCACCCTTCATTCTAGCACTGCGATAAGAACATTAAAGTGAGCTGCTTATTTATGTCTATGGGCTACACAAACTATTCCTCAGACCTGTGTGTCCCAGTGTATCACTACAGGCTTTTATATATTTATGCAACGCTCTACCTGCTGTACATTCACATCAGTCCCCGCCCTCAAGGAACTTTTAATTTAAGGTCCCTAACCTCTTATATCTGTAAAGAATAAGTCAGGGCAACTTGACTTGCTTTATTTTTCTTGAAGACGCTTCACTGGTCATCCAACTTGTTTAGGAACATTCAGGAGGTTTCCCCACTCATGGAAGGGTCTTTCAATAATTAAGGGTTGCCACGTGTGGGTAAAATTGTTCTAATATGTTTCTGACAAGCTGAAATGAAGAAGTCACTTGTCCCAGAGGTGGAACTAATTAAGTCCAGTTATTGTGTCCAACTACAGAATTGTTTGCTCGTTTCAATGCAAGTGATCTTGAAGTTATACAAGGATTGGGTTAAAGCACAAGATGTCATCCGAATGTCCACTACTTTTGAGACCCAGAGATGTCAGGGGCCTGGTAGAAATTTGCCAGTCCACAACACAATAGAGTGCAGTTGTGGGGTACAAGGGGTGAAAAGCAGGATGCATTGCACTCTTAAGGTGCCCATACACCTTACAACCATTGCATGACTTTCATCCTGCGGTGGTTGTAAGGTAATTAAAACAGGGGTAGCAAACCTCCGGCCCTCCACTTGTTGTTCCACCACTGCTGGAGGGCCGGAGATTTTCTACCCCTGAATTAAAAGCTCGTACGATCTGCCCATCTTGGACAGGCAGATCGTACTTGTGATCATCGCAAACCCTCCCCGCTGAGGGGAGGGCTTCCGATGATTCCAATGCTGAGCGGGCAGTGTGCGTTTGCGGCATTTGTTGCCTGAGAACGCCACTCACCTGCCGAAAATTGTACGATTCTTGGTGGGTTTTCAAGCCATCTCGGGAGTAGAAACCTTACAGTAGAAACGGTCGCACGCCTTCCATGCACCTCCCGATGATCGTGGGATCACCCGCGATTATCGTACGATAATCGGCAGGTGTATGGGCACCTTAAGCTATATGACATAAAATAAAGAGCTACGTCAGGAACCTCTTATCCTTGGAAAATAAAGCTCCCTGAGTTCTGTTTCAGACGTTTCCAGTGAGCTAAATAGCATCAGCGTAAAGGCTTGTTCACACCAAATGCAGAACAGATCTGCACGAGTTTCTGCACATGCATTGCCATGTTTTTTGCTGCATTCTGGGGCATTTTTATAAAAAGAAAAATGTTCTTTTTAGCCTAAAATGGGCTTTCAGTTCGTTACAGGGCGTTTGCATGCGCATTTGATGCGTTTGCATGTGTTTTTATGCGGAAACAAAATAGGGCATGCTCCAGAACTGAATGCTCTGTTGTGAACTAGAGCCCAAAATACCATTGGAATATATTGGACGAAGTTTTGATCCGTTCTGTAACTCCTCTGCTCCTGCTTGGTGTGAACTAGCCCCATGGGTCTGTGCTGACAGGCTTTTGTTTGCAGTAGAACTTCATCTATCCCCTTTCAAGTCACTGGAAATAGAAAAGGTAGTTCGATGCAGGTCACATGGGGGTCAAATGCACCAGTCAGTGAACTCTGAATGTTCTCAGAATCATCTCAAACTGATGTGTAAAGCAAGCTGATTGACACAAGTTCTGAGATGTGCTGATGTCTACATAGTTGATTTTTTAAAAACTGATTATTACACATCAATTGCAGGGTGACTGACAACACGTGGCAGCTGTTGCTGAAGGAAGAGAGGGCCCGGATGCATTACCGAGCGCGTACGGCCCGGATGCATTACCGAGCGCGTACGGCCCGGATGCATTACCGAGCGCGTACGGCCCGGATGCATTACCGAGCGCGTACGGCCCGGATGCATTACCGAGCGCGTACGGCCCGGATGCATTACCGAGCGCGTACGGCCCGAATGTATTACTAAGGAAGAGATTTGTTTTTCTTGCCACCAAATGCCTGAAACTATTTATCATTTTTTGTAGCACATCCAATAGATACATTTGGTGTCTGCGTTACATTTCATTTAGTAAAGATTTGTTTTTACAGATTCACAGACAAATATGTTTGCTTAGCCCTGTGCATACACTATTTTGGTTTACTTCCAGCCGTGTATAATTTATGCTGATGTTGATAAATAAATAATGGTCGGTATGAAGTTTGCGAGAGCTTGCTGCTTGAAAATTCTGTGTGAAGGTGCTACGAAGAAATCAATACAGTGTGAATAATTGATCTGCTTGCCTTTTAGGTTTGTGATACAATTAAAGCGAATTGTATGTAGGGGCTAGGAGACCTTCTAAATTCAGTACTGAGTTACCTAACCCCCGGCTCAAGGAATATATACAGGTGAAACTCGAATAATTAGAATATCGTGCAAAAGTAATTGCAGTAAGTGCTGCAAAAGGGGCCCAAACCAAGTACTGAGTACATATGCATGCTTGTACTTTTCAGAGGTCCGATATTGTTCTATGTACAATCCTTGTTTTATTGATTGCATGTAATAATCTACTTTTCTGAGGTTGTGGATTTGGGGTTCTTGGGGTTTTCATGAGCTGTAAGCCATAATCATCACAATTATGACAAATCACGGCTTGAACTATCTTGCTTTGCATGTAATGAGTCTATCTCATATATTAGTTTCACCTTTTAAGTTGCATTAGTGAAATAAATGAACTTTGCACGATATTCTAATTATTCAAGTTTCACCTGTACATATTTCCAGGCCAGCATGTTCATTTGGTCCTTGTATATCATGGCTGTTTTTTGCTTATTACAAAGTGTGTTATCCTGTTGTATCCAATCAAAATTCACTTTTCATGAGTTTAAGTTAAAAGTAACCAAAGATGATTACTTGATATGGATTAATGTGCATTACATATTGCGCCTCGCCCTATTAAATGAGCCCATAGCAGGTAATTTTGACATCTGAATGGCGTCTCAGCCCCTTAAAGTGACCAATGTTTTCATTCCCTGGGAAATCTGATCTGATAGTACCTGTGCACCTGTTTGCGCCTCCTGAGTGCCTCTTTTTCTTTTGCAAGGCACTGTCCCTGTGCAATGATAGCGGTGCTAAGCAAGTTTTTACTTTCTCAGGTAAGTTGACTGTGTTTGTACTCTGAGGCTGGCCATACAACTATCAATTTTCGTTCAAGCTTGGCGCCGGTCAGAGTGAGCAGCTCATTGGCTGCCAGCTCTGATCAATCTAAAATTTTCCAGCTGGCACCTCTGATTAGCTAATCGAGGAATGCCGACTGAAAGGGATCCGACAGCCCCACACACTGCGAATTTCGGCCGGTATATTAAAAAGTGGAAGAAATTCGACCAGTGCATGGGCACCTTAACCTTCCTCTGACTGCATGTTAATGTGCAATTGACTTCCCAACGTTTCTTCTCCTTTCCTCTGATGTCAACTGGACTGGTGGTGCCCAAGGAGTGCATAGACATGGCAGGGCACAGCACAAGGAACCTCTAACATGCCTGCATAGGGCACTAGTGGGTTTTAATTGATTTAAGCTGCAACTTGTGAACCATGTAGATTAGATTTTTTTTTTTTATCAAACTTTATTGTGAATTCTTACTATCTTCTGTTCTTTAGGTGCTTACAATGAGTTATAAGTGGTATGGGCTTTCTTCTATAATAACATGATCTGTCCCAGTGTTCTAATAAGAAACGTAGCAGGCCCTTGAAATCCCTCAAGACATGTAATACCCATGGCAAGTATTTCAGCAAAGATCATGCACTGCATCCAACTGCAAACATTGCTAAGGAAGCCTGTACTGTACTTTCACTCAAGCCATCTACTCTATGTAGCCATCTAAAGTTGAGATGCGCAGCCCATGGTTCATGGCCCAAAGGGGAATATTGGTGGGGTCATGGGTTTTCCCTTCACTGTGTTTTAAGTAGCAGGATACAGAAGCAAATACTTGTTCTTATTACACAACTTTATTAAATTCTTAGGTGCAGCCCTGCTTGTCAACTGAGCATGGCCATTAATGTGTAGTGTACAGTAGGGGAGTAAAGTGTTTATCCAATTTCTATGTATTATTGCTTGTTTATCCATTTCTCATTGGCCCATCAATATAGGGACTGGTAACATAAACCAATTCGGGGGAGTGGAGGGGAGGGTCCCACTCTACAGTCTTTACTGGATATCTATTCTGTCATGCTGGCAGCTCCTGCAGTATGAAATGTGAAGTTTATGAGCTCACATGTTTACTTTAAAGTGAACCTTTCAGTAATCTTTCAAGTCTACATATACAAATTCCTGACATGTTACAATATTGAGCAACAGTATCATTTTCTAAACTTTGTCTAAGCTGAAATGTCTTCCATGTTCTACAGGCAGCATTTACTCAGTCTCCACTCCCGCAGTGAATACACTGTAACACTAACTTTGTAACCGTCCACAAGGTATGCAGAAGCAGCAGGGGCTGATCTGTGTTAGACATTTATGAACACAGCCAAAAACTACGCAGACATCAGAATTGACGTGTAAATTCTGAGTCTGCGTCTCAGATTTGGCAATAGATGCTGATCCGGAAAGATGAATAACCAATGATGACGCTTTCCTTCTGGAAAGAAAACCAGATGAAGGCATTGTCGGGGAAGTACTGTGATTTCTGTGAGAGGTAATAAATACTGGTATCAGTCTCTTGAAAGGTATTTATAGAAGTTGCCTCACCTAAAGAAGGTATGACATTCACACATTTTAACACTGACAATCACATAGTTCCCTGAAATGTGGAAGATGGATGACTGTCTCTTCCCTGCAGCCAGAGGTTTTGAGCCAAGATGGCCATGCATATTAATAACACAATTATTGCCTGATCTTCACAATGTCGCACGTATTAGGCAGCCGCCTGAAAGTTATGGATATGATTGTCAGCCACCTAAAAAAGGTGGAGATCTACCCAAACATGGAAGAAATCAAAGACACCAGCGTGCAGCATACTTGCTTCTTTTTTTTTTAAAGGCAAATACACGAGCAAGGCCTTATACCCTGTTTCCCCGAAAATAAGACCTACCCCGAAAATAAGACCTACCCCGAAAATAAGACCTAGTACTATTTTTGGGAATTGCTAAAATATAAGACCTACCCCGAAAATAAGACCTAGTTGTGACCATTCCCAGGGCTGGTGGTGGCATAAGGGGGAACTTAAAGAGCCGCGGGAGAGGCAGTAGAGAATCAGCGATGCCAACAAAGCCAGCGCTAGAGGAAGTGAGGCAGCAGTGGAGGGAGCAGAGCCGCATAAGCCGATACCTCCTCTATAGCGCCAGCTCCTGTCACAGGCGGAGTCATACCAAATGCACTCCGCTTGTGAGGAATCAATGGTGAAAGTGCGCTTCGCCCATTCTGGCCAGCGATTGGTTAGCAAATTGCTCTTGGAAAGGTACGGCACCCCTGATTGCCCTGATCACCATATTTGTGTACATGAATAAGTGCGGAGCGTTGTACATAAAAAAAAAAAAGACCTACCCCGAAAATAAGACCTAGTGTGTTTTTTTTTGAGCCCAAAAAA
>NW_017306387.1:393997-424613 GCF_000935625.1 Nanorana parkeri | reverse complement strand
TACAGGTGAAACTCGAATAATTAGAATATCGTGCAAAAGTAATTGCAGTAAGTGCTGCAAAAGGGGCCCAAACCAAGTACTGAGTACATATGCATGCTTGTACTTTTCAGAGGTCCGATATTGTTCTATGTACAATCCTTGTTTTATTGATTGCATGTAATAATCTACTTTTCTGAGGTTGTGGATTTGGGGTTCTTGGGGTTTTCATGAGCTGTAAGCCATAATCATCACAATTATGACAAATCACGGCTTGAACTATCTTGCTTTGCATGTAATGAGTCTATCTCATATATTAGTTTCACCTTTTAAGTTGCATTAGTGAAATAAATGAACTTTGCACGATATTCTAATTATTCAAGTTTCACCTGTACATATTTCCAGGCCAGCATGTTCATTTGGTCCTTGTATATCATGGCTGTTTTTTGCTTATTACAAAGTGTGTTATCCTGTTGTATCCAATCAAAATTCACTTTTCATGAGTTTAAGTTAAAAGTAACCAAAGATGATTACTTGATATGGATTAATGTGCATTACATATTGCGCCTCGCCCTATTAAATGAGCCCATAGCAGGTAATTTTGACATCTGAATGGCGTCTCAGCCCCTTAAAGTGACCAATGTTTTCATTCCCTGGGAAATCTGATCTGATAGTACCTGTGCACCTGTTTGCGCCTCCTGAGTGCCTCTTTTTCTTTTGCAAGGCACTGTCCCTGTGCAATGATAGCGGTGCTAAGCAAGTTTTTACTTTCTCAGGTAAGTTGACTGTGTTTGTACTCTGAGGCTGGCCATACAACTATCAATTTTCGTTCAAGCTTGGCGCCGGTCAGAGTGAGCAGCTCATTGGCTGCCAGCTCTGATCAATCTAAAATTTTCCAGCTGGCACCTCTGATTAGCTAATCGAGGAATGCCGACTGAAAGGGATCCGACAGCCCCACACACTGCGAATTTCGGCCGGTATATTAAAAAGTGGAAGAAATTCGACCAGTGCATGGGCACCTTAACCTTCCTCTGACTGCATGTTAATGTGCAATTGACTTCCCAACGTTTCTTCTCCTTTCCTCTGATGTCAACTGGACTGGTGGTGCCCAAGGAGTGCATAGACATGGCAGGGCACAGCACAAGGAACCTCTAACATGCCTGCATAGGGCACTAGTGGGTTTTAATTGATTTAAGCTGCAACTTGTGAACCATGTAGATTAGATTTTTTTTTTTTATCAAACTTTATTGTGAATTCTTACTATCTTCTGTTCTTTAGGTGCTTACAATGAGTTATAAGTGGTATGGGCTTTCTTCTATAATAACATGATCTGTCCCAGTGTTCTAATAAGAAACGTAGCAGGCCCTTGAAATCCCTCAAGACATGTAATACCCATGGCAAGTATTTCAGCAAAGATCATGCACTGCATCCAACTGCAAACATTGCTAAGGAAGCCTGTACTGTACTTTCACTCAAGCCATCTACTCTATGTAGCCATCTAAAGTTGAGATGCGCAGCCCATGGTTCATGGCCCAAAGGGGAATATTGGTGGGGTCATGGGTTTTCCCTTCACTGTGTTTTAAGTAGCAGGATACAGAAGCAAATACTTGTTCTTATTACACAACTTTATTAAATTCTTAGGTGCAGCCCTGCTTGTCAACTGAGCATGGCCATTAATGTGTAGTGTACAGTAGGGGAGTAAAGTGTTTATCCAATTTCTATGTATTATTGCTTGTTTATCCATTTCTCATTGGCCCATCAATATAGGGACTGGTAACATAAACCAATTCGGGGGAGTGGAGGGGAGGGTCCCACTCTACAGTCTTTACTGGATATCTATTCTGTCATGCTGGCAGCTCCTGCAGTATGAAATGTGAAGTTTATGAGCTCACATGTTTACTTTAAAGTGAACCTTTCAGTAATCTTTCAAGTCTACATATACAAATTCCTGACATGTTACAATATTGAGCAACAGTATCATTTTCTAAACTTTGTCTAAGCTGAAATGTCTTCCATGTTCTACAGGCAGCATTTACTCAGTCTCCACTCCCGCAGTGAATACACTGTAACACTAACTTTGTAACCGTCCACAAGGTATGCAGAAGCAGCAGGGGCTGATCTGTGTTAGACATTTATGAACACAGCCAAAAACTACGCAGACATCAGAATTGACGTGTAAATTCTGAGTCTGCGTCTCAGATTTGGCAATAGATGCTGATCCGGAAAGATGAATAACCAATGATGACGCTTTCCTTCTGGAAAGAAAACCAGATGAAGGCATTGTCGGGGAAGTACTGTGATTTCTGTGAGAGGTAATAAATACTGGTATCAGTCTCTTGAAAGGTATTTATAGAAGTTGCCTCACCTAAAGAAGGTATGACATTCACACATTTTAACACTGACAATCACATAGTTCCCTGAAATGTGGAAGATGGATGACTGTCTCTTCCCTGCAGCCAGAGGTTTTGAGCCAAGATGGCCATGCATATTAATAACACAATTATTGCCTGATCTTCACAATGTCGCACGTATTAGGCAGCCGCCTGAAAGTTATGGATATGATTGTCAGCCACCTAAAAAAGGTGGAGATCTACCCAAACATGGAAGAAATCAAAGACACCAGCGTGCAGCATACTTGCTTCTTTTTTTTTTAAAGGCAAATACACGAGCAAGGCCTTATACCCTGTTTCCCCGAAAATAAGACCTACCCCGAAAATAAGACCTACCCCGAAAATAAGACCTAGTACTATTTTTGGGAATTGCTAAAATATAAGACCTACCCCGAAAATAAGACCTAGTTGTGACCATTCCCAGGGCTGGTGGTGGCATAAGGGGGAACTTAAAGAGCCGCGGGAGAGGCAGTAGAGAATCAGCGATGCCAACAAAGCCAGCGCTAGAGGAAGTGAGGCAGCAGTGGAGGGAGCAGAGCCGCATAAGCCGATACCTCCTCTATAGCGCCAGCTCCTGTCACAGGCGGAGTCATACCAAATGCACTCCGCTTGTGAGGAATCAATGGTGAAAGTGCGCTTCGCCCATTCTGGCCAGCGATTGGTTAGCAAATTGCTCTTGGAAAGGTACGGCACCCCTGATTGCCCTGATCACCATATTTGTGTACATGAATAAGTGCGGAGCGTTGTACATTAAAAAAAATAAGACCTACCCCGAAAATAAGACCTAGTGTGTTTTTTTGAGCCAAAAAAAATATTAGACTGTCTTATTTTCGGGGAAACACGGTAAGTAAGGCAGGTTTGAAGAGTTCAGAGTTTAGTAGCATGTAATGCAGAGTTTAGGGGTCAGTAGTAATGCAGCATGTAGGGTATAGTAGCATGTAATGCACAGTTTAGGGATCAGTAGTAATGCAGCGTGTAGGGTATAGTAGCATGTAATGCAGAGTTTAGGGGTCAGTAGTAATGCAGCGTGTAGGGTATAGTAGCATGTAATGCAGAGTTTAGGGGTCAGTAGTAATGCAGCGTGTAGGGTATAGTAGCATGTAATGCACAGTTTATGGGTTAGTAGTAATGCAGCGTGTAGGGTATAGTAGCATGTAATGCAGAGTTTAGGGGTCAGTAGTAATGCAGCGTGTAGGGTATAGTAGCATGTAATGCACAGTTTATGGGTTAGTAGTAATGCAGCGTGTAGGGTATAGTAGCATGTAATGCAGAGTTTAGGGGTCAGTAGTAATGCAGCGTGTAGGGTATAGTAGTATGTAATGCAGAGTTTAGGGGCCAGTAGTAATGCAGCGTGTAGGGTATAGTAGTATGTAATGCAGAGTTTAGGGGTCAGTAGTAATGCAGCCTGTAGTGTATAGTAGCATGTAATGCAGAGTTTAGGGGTCAGTAGTAATGCAGCGTGTTTAGTGTATAGTAGTATGTAATGCAGAGTTTAGGGGCCAGTAGTAATGCAGCGTGTAGGGTATAGTAGCATGTAATGCAGCGTTTAGGGGTCAGTAGTAATGCAGCGTGTAGGGTATAGTAGCATGTAATGCAGCGTTTAGGGGTCAGTAGTAATGCAGCGTGTAGGGTATAGTAGCATGTAATGCAGCGTTTAGGGGTCAGTAGTAATGCAGCGTGTAGGGTATAGTAGCATGTAATGCAGCGTTTAGGGGTCAGTAGTAATGCAGCGTGTAGGGTATAGTAGCATGTAATGCAGCGTTTAGGGGTCAGTAGTAATGCAGCGTGTAGGGTATAGTAGCATGTAATGCAGCGTTTAGGGGTCAGTAGTAATGCAGCGTGTAGGGTATAGTAGCATGTAATGCAGCGTTTAGGGGTCAGTAGTAATGCAGCGTGTAGGGTATAGTAGCATGTAATGCAGCGTTTAGGGGTCAGTAGTAATGCAGCGTGTAGGGTATAGTAGCATGTAATGCAGCGTTTAGGGGTCAGTAGTAATGCAGCGTGTAGGGTATAGTAGCATGTAATGCAGCGTTTAGGGGTCAGTAGTAATGCAGCGTGTAGGGTATAGTAGCATGTAATGCAGCGTTTAGGGGTCAGTAGTAATGCAGCGTGTAGGGTATAGTAGCATGTAATGCAGCGTTTAGGGGTCAGTAGTAATGCAGCGTGTAGGGTATAGTAGCATGTAATGCAGCGTTTAGGGGTCAGTAGTAATGCAGCGTGTAGGGTATAGTAGCATGTAATGCAGCGTTTAGGGGTCAGTAGTAATGCAGCGTGTAGGGTATAGTAGCATGTAATGCAGCGTTTAGGGGTCAGTAGTAATGCAGCGTGTAGGGTATAGTAGCATGTAATGCAGCGTTTAGGGGTCAGTAGTAATGCAGCGTGTAGGGTATAGTAGCATGTAATGCAGCGTTTAGGGGTCAGTAGTAATGCAGCGTGTAGGGTATAGTAGCATGTAATGCAGCGTTTAGGGGTCAGTAGTAATGCAGCGTGTAGGGTATAGTAGCATGTAATGCAGCGTTTAGGGGTCAGTAGTAATGCAGCGTGTAGGGTATAGTAGCATGTAATGCAGCGTTTAGGGGTCAGTAGTAATGCAGCGTGTAGGGTATAGTAGCATGTAATTCAGAGTTTAGGGGTCAGTAGTAATGCAGCGTGTAGCGTGTAGGGTTTAGTAGTATGTAATGCAGGGAACAGAGGTCAGATCTATGTAAGGCAGAGGTCAGTAGAACGTAACAGTGTTCAGAGATCAGTAGTATATAATGCAGAGGTCAGTAGTAACAGTTTAGCGATCAGTAGTATATAATTCAGAGGGCGTTAGTATGTCATGCAGAGTGCAGGGTTGGTAATGCAGAGTTTAGAGGTCTGTAATATGATGTGCAGAGTGCGGGGTCAGAAGTAAGTAACGCAGAGTTGCAGTCTCACCAGGGCTGGTCTGTAATATGCTGGGTCAGTAGTTACACAGAGTGCAGAGATCACTAGTATGCAATGCAAAGTGCAGGATTAATAGTAGATAACTCAGAGGTCAGTGGTATGTGATGTAAAGTGTGGGGTCAGTAGTAAGTGACTCAAAGGTCAGTAACATGTAATGCAAAGTGCAGGGGGTCAGTAGTAAGTAACTCAGAGGTCAGGCGTATGTAATGCAAAGTGCAGGGTCAGAAATAAGTATCATATAGGTCAATAGTATGTAATACAAACTACCAGGTCAGGAGTCAGTAACACAGAGGTCAGTAAAATGTAATGCAAATTCCACAGGGTCACTAGTCCTCGAAGATAACTGAGATTTCTGTCAGAATAATGTTTTTTTTTTTAAATCAAACAGATAGAATAAAATACTTTGAACAGGTTACTTGTTCTAGTTTTCATCCTCCTTATCCAGTATTATATGTAAGCGTGTTCATTGCATATAGGAACACAGAGGTGAAGTTAAAGCAGAATTTTTTCACATCATTTCTTCTAATCATAGTAATATGGCACATGGTGAACAATGCTCTCAGACTGAACTTTTCAAAGAGTGCCGAGCCATAGTCTAAAGAGGGTAAAATAAATAAAATATGTGCCAGAAATCTCTGCTGTCTCAGTCAAAACATATGGGCTCCAGAGAGCCTTAACTGCAGTGAACTTTCCCACAGAAAATTGGCAGAGGAGCGAACATCACATTATCCCCACAAGCAGAAGGCAGCCTGATGAAGTGAAGAAGACACAAGGTAGACTTTATACATCTCTGCTTAATATTCCCAGCAGCTGTCTCTGTGTCTGACCAGTCAGAAGATCACAAGTCACACATCGCACTACTTCTCACAGTTTCTTTGGTCAATGTAAAAAGTTAACAAACCCCAAAGGACCTTCCATTACGACCACATTAAGAAGCACTGTAAATAATCTCATTTTGTCGGAACTGGGAGCAATGTAATAAAAATATATGAATGCAACCCTGTCATTAAAGCTGCAGTTTGATAAGCCTATCCTTTGCTTTTCCTGACCCCCCCCCCCCTCCCCTCCCATCAACTTTCTAATGACATTTTTAATAAAAACCTTTGTTTTTATTAAATACCTTATTTTAGACCCTCCAATGTCTTAACTGTTCTCTGTGGTTCTCTATTCAATGCAGGAAGATCATAGCTGGTGGAAGGGGCAAGTAGAGTTTTGTACATGGCTTCCTGAAAACGTCATAGCACCCTCTCTCAGTACTTCTCTCAAGAGCAGTGGGCTGGTCCTAGAGAGGGGTTATGCAAATAGAAAAATGCCTTAGTAGGTGGATTTCAGTATGGAGGAGTGAATGTTTCTATGCCAGCTGCTGTAGGCAGCATCTACATGTCATGCTAAGCCTCCATGTTAACAGGAACTGAAATTCAATGAATGCAAGCGCAGGCCAAGGGCAGTTAGCCTGGAGAGGAAAGCTAAATGATGCTGGATACCCTTCAGCCTGGAAATGAGGCGGATGTATCTGATTTGTTGCAGCTTCTAATGCATACTGTGAGCAGGGAAATTAAAGTAAGCAATTTCAGTAGGGCTGCAATAACTAATCGACATAATCGATTATTGAAAAAGTTGTCAACTTTTTCAATAATCGATTAATCGGCTTCTGATCAGTTGGCCCTGTTCACGGCTCCACACACGCTGCGCGCCGCACCTCCTCCCCAAATCACGCTCACTGCTGCCAGACCCACCCACCCGCATCCACGCTTTACACGACGCACCTCCTTCCCACCTCACACTCACCGCCCGCCCACATCCACAGGGACGCGGGGAGATGTAGTAAGGAGGAGCAGGTGTGGGGGGATGACAGCCGTCGACAGACAGACCCGATCTCAGAAGCAAGTTGCTGGAAGACTGCTCAGGTAAGCTTGCACTTTTCCCCACATGGTACTCTATAATGTATTGCTGGGATTTGTAGTCCTCTATAGCTGATGGTACATTGTGCTGTATATTATACATAGGAACACAAATCCCAGTAATACATTATACACTGTATGTATAATGTACTATTGCTGGGATTTGTTGTACTCCTCTATAGTTGGTGATATACTGCACTGTATAGAGGACTACAAATCCCAGCAATAATACATTATACAGCGCCATGCGGAATTCCACCAGCTATAGAGCACAACAAATCCCAGCAATAGTACATTATACAGTGGTGCAATGCCGAATACCACTAGCTATAGAGGACTACAAAACCCAGCAACACTACATTATACAGCGCAATGCAGAATACCGCCAGCTATAATGTACTATTGCTGGGATTAGTTGTACTCCTCTATAGTTGGTGATATTCTGCATTGCGCTGTATAATGTACTATAGCTGGGATTTGTAGTCCTCTATAGCCGGTGCCATTTTGCATTCATTGCGGTATAATTTTACACTTTCCATTTCACTATATTGCACACCACGCTATTTTTTTTCTTTTTTACTTCCACCGCTCCAAGCTTGCTCCTGTGATGAACTGCAATCTCAATACAAACTAGTAGTCCCATCACTGGAGCCATTTTTTAAAATGTATTTTATTGTTTATCCGATTAACCGATTAATCAAACTTAATAATCGGCCAACTAATCGATTTTGAAAATAATCGTTAGCTGCAGCTCTAAATTTCAGTACAGGAGAGGAGCCTGAACAACTACAAGAATTAAAGCAAGGCGGAGTTCAGCTTTAAAGTCCCAAGTCAAACCAAATACTTTTATTATAATTTCAGTTTGAAAAAGAATTAGTGTGCAGAAATTAAGGGAAATCTACCTAATGGAGCATCAGCAATAAAAACCAGAAAGGAGTTCCAACTAGGGATGTCCCGATACCAGTTTTTCAAAACCAAGTACAAGTACTCTCCCTGAGGTACTTGCCGATACCAATTACTGATTATTTTTCTTAAAGAGACATGTGACATTTTTTTCTAAACCAATGCAGACTAATGATTTTAGGGTAGTTTCTTTATAATTATGGAGAACTAACGCAATCCATATTCACCAATGGAGAATGGCAACCAGCAATAGAGGACTACAGATCCCATCAACTCATGATTATACAGCAATTATACAGGGCTGTGTGCGGTCTCACCAGGGCTGCGTTTGGGTCTCACCAGGGCTGCGTTTGGGTCTCACCAGGGCTGCTTTTGGATCTGACCAAGGCTGCGTTTGAGTCTCGCCAGGGCTGCATGCAGATCTCACCAGGGTTGCATGTGGGTTTCTCCAGGTCTGCACAGGTGGGTGCCGGGCTCTCCAGGTGGGTGCAGGGCTCATGTTGGACTCCGCGGGTGTGGGGCTGTCCAGTGCTGTGCTGGTCTCTGCGGGTGCCGGGAAGGAGGAGATGTGGGGCCAGACTGGCGCTGTCAAAGACAGCTGCTGCGAGGTCCCCTGTAGGCTGCCTGAGGTCCCCAGGAAGTGCAACCGTTCTTGTTTAAAAATTGAAAGGACCAGTATCGGCCTTTAGTATCTGGGCATTCTCACAAGTACTGCCCTGTATTGGCCCCGATACCATTACTAGTTTCGGTATTGGGGCATCCATAGTCCCAACACTTCCCTACTCTAGCCAAAGCAAAAAATAGACTTTAAGATCACCAACATCCAGCCTGTACCAGAAGAAGTTTTATAGTTACCATTCCGGTGACTGTGTCTTGAAACTCTACTGTGTTGCAGGTATCCGGCTACTGCAGTTATCCTCTTCATGGTGTGTCAAATCCCCGCTCCCCTGCCATGTGCCCTGGTTGCTCTGGACACTACAGGACCTACTATACAGGTGAAACTCGAATAATTAGAATATCATGCAAAAGTAATTGCAGTAAGTTCTGCAAAAGGGGCCCAAACCAAGTACTGAGTGAGTACATATGCATGCTTGTACTTTTCAGAGGTCCGATATTGTTCTATGTACAATCCTTGTTTTATTGATTGCATGTAATCTACTTTTTTGAGGTTGTGGATTTGGGGTTCTTGGGGTTTTCATGAGCTGTAAGCCATAATCATCACATTTATGACAAATCACGGCTTGAACTATCTTGCTTTGCATGCAATGAGTCTATCTCATATATTAGTTTCACCTTTTAAGTTGCATTAGTGAAATAAATGAACTTTGCACGATATTCTAATTATTCAGGTTTCACCTGTATATGACACAAGCATCAGTCCTGGTGTGTTGACTTTAGGTTCCGTCATATAACCTCTGTTAAACTTAGCACAATATCCCCACATGTGGCACGTTTTTTGGTTTGGGCACTACAAAGTCCTTCTTTGGATACAGTGCACAGGTACAGCACTACCCTACAGTATATGCTGGGATGTGAACTGGCATCTGAATGCTGATGGGGATATTGCCGTTCTTTGGTGCCTTTGGAATTTTGCTTTAAAGGGTATCTATGACCAAAAACTAAAACTAAATCTGTATTACTATATTGAATTTCCATAAATTATATCCCACTCCTAATAACCAGATCGATCTAGAAGTTTGTAAACGTACTAATTGAAGATGCCCATGGGATGTACTTCCTCAATGCACTGACACAGCCCTGTGAATATGAACTTCCTTGTGTCACAACTCACAGAGCCTGCCTTCTGAACTACAATTCAACGTCTGAACAATGTAACATTCATTGCTTGCTGGAAGCAATGCATGATGGGATATGAAGTCTTGAGAAATGGAGATTACATCACATCAAGCTGCAGGGAAAGAGATGCAAAGCACACTGGGAATCCAAGAAGTTGTTGGAAGTGATGGGCAGACGGAAGGCAGCACTCACTACATAAAATGGATTTTGTTCATGTAAGCTTTGATTGCATCATCAAAAACAACTCTAGTATGTAATCCTATTACAATGCTGATGTTATAATAGGATAATCTATGCTGGGACTTTACAACTCCCTTAATGGAAAATTAGCATTTAGCTGTTAGTAAAGAAAGTTACTTAGAACCTTCAGCGCGAGTGTAGCTGCAGTTTGCATTGAAAATAATATAGCACAGCACACATTTCCTGATATCACATGACTAGTGATTTATTATTCTCGCTGTAGTTGTCCTTTTGTTGAAGTTGATGTCTCTTTCAAAGCTTGGGGATTTGGCATGAATTATGATCTTTACAGGAATATCCTCCGCATCATTATAGCATTTGAGAGGTCATGTGTTACTAAGCTGAACAATTCTGTGTTTTCTTTTTTAGGGTTTACAAATGAGCAATCTCATAGGTGTTCCCTGTGACAAATATCCAGTAATAGTGGATAAGTAATACTTGCTAATTTACGGCTGTACATCACGGATGTAATAATCCTGTTTTATTCCGTCCTATATTCCATGCTGATGTCTTGTCCTTTACTTGTCAGCATTAAGCAAGTCTCTTGTCACAGCTATCAACAGAGCTCTTTCTTTGAAACACTAGGCCTATCATGACATCATTACTAGAAATATCTTCAAGAAAGTAAAATTGTTGCGGCTGTAGATTTTCACAAATCCATCTCTTTACTACATCAATACAGTCACAATAATAATAATCGCTGGCTGCATAAGAGTGCTGTCGGCTTTTATCATCCATTTGATGGATAGAAAATCCCTTCTAAGCTTTAACATGTTTATGTAATTTCAACAAGTGTATCAATTATTATTTAAATCTTTAGCTTTTACTAAAATAATACCCGGTGATCCTGCCATGGAGATCCTGATTCAGGTATTCTGTTGTGGAGTGAAAACCCAGTTGTGCTCTTCTGATGTCTCCCTGTCATGAGTTTCGACGACACACATTGTGCAGCCATGTTCTTCCACTATCACCATTATAAAGCTGGTCTAGAACAGCATTTCTCAACCTTTTCCAGTCATTGCACCTTCCCACCTATGCAAAATTTTTAAACAACACAGTCAAAAATGTAAAAACCATCCCCCAAAAATAAATTCAATACAAAATACTTTTTGTAGACAGGGGTCTGGTAGAGATTTTACAGGGGGGACTTAATGCAAAAAAAAAGACAACGTGGAGTTTCCTTCTGCATATGAGAAGACCCCCCCTTTTTACATCAGAAGCCTCACTTCACATCACATACCCTCATTCCACACCAGAAGCCGCCCGTAACATCAGAGTACACCCTTTAGTGAGAATTAGAAGGAACCCTAGTTGAGAAAGGCTGGTCTAGGCTGCTCCTGCATGCCCACATATCTGAGCAACTTGCCCATGTGAATTTTCATACTTGTGCGTACTAGCTTGCCTGGGCATACATCTGTGCACACGTCACCGACTGATCCTGTGTATTGGTCTACTCGCACATCTCCTGGAACTTTCCTGACACACATTTTGGACCATGTATCATGCTAGATAAATATTTAGTAGACATGTTAGCTGCGGAAAAATTTGGTTCGGTTCGGATATTTCTTTATCTCAGGATCCGGATCCAAAATTCAATTTGGTTCGGGTTTCTGGTTCAGACGAAATCTGAATTTCGTTAGTTTCGGATGAGTTTACGAATATTCGTTGTGAATACTACAGAAAACCATATACAGATACTAATACTAAAGCTGAATCTCCTAGACCTGAATGGCATTCGGGATTCGAATTTCCGAATTGCATTCGGGAGCTCCCAAATGCACATTGTTTGTAATCAAGGTGGGCGTATTTATTCCTTTTTTTTTTTTTATTAGCCTTTAATCAGGAAATGGTCAAGTTCTAATGTAGAGTGTCATGTGACAGAGAGTGCTAGAATGTGTGTAAACTGGGGATGAACACTGGACTGGAATCCTAATATTACGTTCTGTGACATTAGGGATTTCAATCTGTCAGGTCACTCTTCCAGTATTAGATTAATTATGGGTGGAATACATTATCTGATATTTGGAGGAGTATTGTGATTAAATTATAAACTAGTTCCATGAAAAGAGATGTGACTACTACACATGCATATAGGGAAGTTCTCAGTGTTTGGTAAGGTTTTGCTATTAAGAGTGAAGTCAACTAAACTTCCTGTGTTAACAGGAAAATGAATGTAAAATGTATATATTTTAATAGCAAGAGGTTGTGTTCTGTATTAATCAAAATCAATCAAATGTATCGCTAGCTTTTAAAGATGAACTCCGGGCAAAACTGTTCTCAACCCTTGCAGTGGGACTACGTCCACACTTGAAGGGTTAAGTGCTCGTTTTTGTCTAGGTGCTAAAATACAAAACATTATATTCACTTGATCCTGGGAGCCGGCTTGTTTTTACACTGGCTACTAAAGCCTCTCTCCTCCTCTGCGGCAGTGGTCTAAGGTTCCATGAGTCATAATGTTCTATGCACAGTGTATAGGACTTGAGGCTGCTGAGAGACACACCATCGCTGTAGCAGACGAGGAGACAGGCTAGAGGGAGCGCTATGACAGCTGTCTTGCTTGATGGATCCAATGAGTAAAACTAATTTTAGCACCGAGACAAGCACTTAATCCCTGCAGAGTGCAGTAACAGTCAGCCACTGCTTCCCACAGGGATTCCCCCCTCCTCTCTCTCTATTCCTCCAGCGCTCATTGGAGGGACAGACAGGGGAGGGGACGGGCACAGCTGGCTCCGGCTCTCGAGTGGCAGAGCCAGCTGTCAATCAGGCAGCCAAGTGGATCCTGACAATATGGTTGGGATCCTTCCTGGCTGTGGCATGGTTCTGCTCTGTCAGCAGATAGTGGGCATAAGCCTGCTATATGCTCACTTTGGGTCACTGGAGTAGATTAGTAAATACACTCCTGTAACCCAATAGAAAAGTAAAGACAAAAAAAAAGGTTTGGCTTTACTTCTCTTTTAACTTTAAGATATATGATGTGGCATTGAGGACCTTTATTACTGTGGGTACTTGTAAAGCGTACTCATCAAACTATTTAGTGTGAAATTTGTAAAGCGTATCTAAACCCCAAACCAAAAATAATAATATATGGAAGCTTACCAGTGCTTAGATGTAGTTGCTGCATTAGTTTTTTGTTTTTCAGGCTTTCTTGCCTGATCCTGCAGATAACACACTTCCTGTCCTAGAATGACAACGCGTATCCACCCTACTGAATCAGAACAACAGAAACAGGACAGGACTGCTGGAACCATTACCTCACCCTGTCTTCTTGTCTATAACATAGATGGGTGGGGTGTAGACATGTGGTTCGGTTATTTTGGTATTCAATTCAATTTCAGTTCAATTCAGTTCGGGTTTCCAATTCGGATGAAATTCGGGATCAGAATTTCTGAATTGCATTCGGGTCTGGGAGCCTCAGCTTTAGTAATATATGAATATGGCTCCCAGAACACGAATGGCATGCGGGAGCTCCTGAATGCAATTCGGAAATTCGGATCCCGAATGCCCTTCGGTCTAGCAGCCTCAGCTTTAGTATTATATGTATATACTGTATATGGCTCCCATGTTGCTATAGTGAAAATTCGTGTTCAGACCCATTGGGGTATTAAACCAAAAAACACATCTGATTGGCCAGAAAAGTCAAATGTCCGATTCAATTTAGTTTTTGGATGGGATCCGGAATTCGGATTCGGACACATTCTGATGCATTGGGATTCGGAAATTCGGATTTGTCAGAATGTCCGAATTTGGGAAAATTTGTCCAAATTTTGATTCAGGACCAAGTGAATCGCACATGTCTAGTGGGGTGCTATAGACCCCTGAACTGATATCAGTGTAGCACATGACTTCATTAGCTCACGAGATTTCTGGCAGAATCGACAGATATTTTTTGCACTTATCAAACAGATATAACAAAATCGCTTTAAATGTACAGTATTTTACAGACCACCAGGAGGTGGGGAATAAGGACATTCATTGTTTGGGTTTACATACCATTTATGCCTTTGAATGCCAAGCCAAGTCTCAGCAAATTCCTGCTTTTCCTCCAATATGAGACTATCATACATTTCTTTCTTTGTGGCCCCTTTTATATTGATACATCAGAATAATATACGGTTGAAGCTTAGACTCAATGGAGATAATGTACATACAGTATAAATTAGAGGGCTATAGTAAGTCACAGAGGAGTTCAGCAAGTGTTAATCTCCTTCTGAATGATAGAACTGTATAGGTTCATTCAGCTTTGTAGTCATTCCAATCAATGCTGTATTTTAAAATGTGAAAAACAAAAATCTTGCAGTATCTGGCGCTGGTTTGCTGCCAACGTACGTAGTGTTTTATGGCCCTGAAGAGAAGCGTGCAGAGTCTATCAGATGGCGTTACGTATTTTGGTGCAGTTACTCATAATAAGCGTGTTTTAATGGTTCTTTAACTTCCAGAGAATTGAATGTAATGAAAAGCAGAACAGGGAGCAGTTCTGTTGTAGATCTTTTTATATAATCGTATTACCTGTGTGTGCTAAATATTATTATTCTCTGCTCTGGTTTCTTTTAATAGCAAATTAGAATGATTATTTAACTAAATTATTTTCAATTGACTTTTATATTCTGTATTTGAGTCAGTGCCTTAGTTCTTTCGTGGATTTATTAATACTGCAGCAAGATCATGACGTAACAGGAAAACCATGACTATGCATAAAATAGTGTGATAAATATAAATTGTAAAGCTTGGCGTTCTCTGGAGGTGCATATAGGCCATAGATCTTCTTCGATCAATGAGAAAACCAGAGGCACGTATTTGCTTTTTTGGCCCACAGATTTAAAGGGCAGCTCCAGCTAACTAGCTAAGCAGACGGTTAAAAGACATATGATCGGATTTATGAAGTATGGCACATGCAGACCCGGATTTACTCTCTCTGCTGCCCCAAGCCCAGGTTCTAAATTGGGGTTTCCCCTTCAAATCAGGAGCCCCCTCTTTAACATCAGAGCCATGCTTTACATCAGGAAGCCCCCTTTACATGCTGCGGCCCTCTCCTTTCACATCAGATTTCCCTGTCAAACTAGGCGCCCCCCCACACATAAGAAGCCCCCTTTTACATTAGCCCCCTCTTTTTTACATTGAAGTTCCCCTTTCTATTTGGAGCCCCTCTTTTACATCAGGAGCTCCCTTTACATTAAAAGCCCCCTTCACATGAAAATTCTTAGTCCCCCATCAGGATCCACAGCTATACAGATCAAAATCACAAGGAGAATTGGTATTTCTACACATTCAAAAATATTATCATGTAGACTAATGAGTGCAAGTGACTTAATGGCAATCAAATGAAGGGTGGCGTCCGTTGTGGGTTTCCATTGAGGCCTACTTTTGTAGTCCCACTTCCATTAATACCATTCTAAACACTGCAGATTGCCCTGCCCCATCACTAAACACTATGTGCAGATATGGGAAAGATTGCAATTCCCCCATAACCTAGTGTGACTTCAACTTCCTTTAATGTTGATCATTGGATCTATGTTTCTGCCTAAGTAAAGAAATCCTTCAGCATTCACGTACTTAGGAATACATAAACGTAATCAGTCATGCCACGTAAACTTTATCAGGTTAGACCAGAGGCTTAACTAGAAACTTCAGGGCCCTGGTGCAAGAAACCATTATGGGTCCCCCCGGGAGGCAAGGGTGGCGCCTTGATGGTTACTGGGGGGTGTCCTCTTCTTCCTTTCCAGGTCCCCCCACAAGTGGTGGAACACCAGGGCCCAGTCGCACATGCGACTACTGTGACCATGGTAGTCCCCCCAGTGATATGTATGAAAAAGATATATGACATGTGGAATACAATAAGGTGACCCAGTTGTCACCAGGAAAAAAGCACACAGTTTTGTTTTGTATGCACTTATTGTAAAATGGAGATGACAGATAACCACCCTCCAGCCGTGCAGCCACTGGCCTGAGGGTGTCTGATATCCACAGAGTGACGTAACCACTAAGAGAGAACCATAGAAGAATCCTCCCACGATACATGCCTGTAATTCTACCGCTACTTCATCTGCCCCAGCCAGCAGACATGGCCGCTGTCACCACCATTCAAACTTCCTGACATGCAGGCAAGTGGGTACTACTAGTGATTGCAGCCTAGGGCACGCCCTCAGAAAGCCCCGCCCAGTACATCATGCAGCTCACTCACTCCACATCGCTACATGGGCAGGCCACGCTTTGAGCGATCTGAGCCGTGTAATGGTGAAAGGTCACTGGCTGCTCAGTGTGTGAGTCAAGCGAACCTGTCTCCCTGTCAAGTCATGCACTTTTTTTTTGTAATGTCGGCGCTGGGCCCTCTTGTGCCTTTCCGGGCCCCCCCAAATGGCGGAACGCCAGGGCCAAGTTGTATATGCAACTGCTGCTACCCTGGTAGTTCCGCCAGTGGGTTGGACACATGCTTGGTAACAGAGGCATCGAATCTCTTAGCTCACTACAGGGTTTGCAATCCCCTAGGGAGATCCTTTGGTATTTTCCAACTAAGCATTTTCTCCAGGAGCTGACCCATACTACAGAACATCTCACAACAGTGCTTGAAAGATAACTCGTCAATAATCAGCACAGACCCTCGATCATTCTTCTCTCTAGCCATATTACTGGATTCTCTTCCAGGTAGTCTACCCACTTATGACTACAAATGGGAAGGGGAACTAAAACATCCCATACAGGAGGAAGAATGGAGCCAAATTTCGCTAACTGTGTTAAAGCTTGGACAAAATCCTGGCAATGGAGGCAAATTATAAATTGCTGCTTCACTGGTATCTGGATTCTGCATGTATCCCTAATTTACACCCTGCTTATAGATCCACTTGTTTTCTTGGCTGCCCATCTGAAGGTTTGGCTGCCCAAAAGGTTAAGAGATTCTGGACCCATCAGCTATAAGGGAAACAATAGCAAAAAGGGAGGTTTTTCAAAACTTTCTGATTTCCTAATCCCCCAAGAATGGTTGTGAGGGACTGTCTGAAGATGCCTAATAAACTTTAGACCTTTGCCGAAGGAATTGACTTTTGGAATATACAACCAATTAAAGATTTTTCCATACAAATAAACAATTGTTTCAGTTATGTATGCATGTGTATGTGCTGAGCAAAAACCCCAGTGATTAATCAAATCTCAAATAAAAAATAGGGAATGTACAGTATAATATATATATATATCTATATATAGATATATATATAGATATATATATCTATTGCTTCTGACCTGAAGAAGAGAGGTTATATATAGATATTTATATATATATATATCCCCCTTCCTCATGATTGGTCAGCTAGTGTGTAACTAAAGAGAGTTTGATTGTTATTGCCTGAATAGAAAAATGAGATCATGGGTACGGATAGCTTAATTACACAGATCCATATAAACGACCTAAAAGAAGGACAGATGAGGGTTTAAAGGAACAGGAAGATTTAGGTCCAAAACAAGGATAGCTGATTCCTTCAGCTGCATATTTAGACAGCAGATGTTTGATTTTCATGGATCACATTTATCAAAGGTGTCCTTTTTCAAAGTTCATTTTTACCAATTGTACAAATGTTCTTTCATCAGTAATTTCACAGTTTTCCTGCGGAGCCTTTGATAAGACTTCAGTCACACAGCCATATCTTTAAATCAACACGTCTTGGTACTGAATAACCTCTTTATCCTATTCTATCCCCCCAGGAAGGATATAACTGTGAAAAAAAGACAAGCCCATGGCTCTATTTCTGAAACAAACTCTTAGCATCGGTACCACAGGACATTTCATCTTAACAAATGCACGATGTGTTTATCTAGAATTAGCCTGGATCTACTTTCATTCTTAAAACTCAGAATTTGTAATTTGCTACTTATAGCAATCCCAGTTCTATGGGTTGTCAGGCGTAGAATGAAAAAGTTGCCTTAATTAGAAGCCATGTGGCCAGCCTATTTTTACTGGGTGTCTTTGGGGACCGACGTTACAATTAACTCTTTTTCTAAGGGACAATGCAGTTGCAGAAGGCTTAACCACGATTAATGAAGAGCAGCTGGCAATCAGGAAATGTGCAACTGGGCGAACTGTAATGCAGCAAATGTATGTTCTACTCTCATATTTACTAGGTAGGTGCTGATGTATATGATGTATTTTTTTTAGGTGCATGTTCTGCTTGAGTGCATTCACCATAAGCAACCAGATAGTTCGTATAGACAACTGTCTTAACCATATTGATAGATTATCCCTGCAGTGAACAGGTTTGTTATGTGGTGACCAAGCACAAACCAAGGTCTTTTTCATCCAAATGTGGCACCTAAATATGATAAAGCACTATATTATGCCAGGTTCTCTTGTTATTGTTAAATAAAATATCATCCATACCACATATATATCAATCTAATCTATGATGCCTGTAAAATACACTAACAATTTCTGGTGCCAGTATAAATATAATGCCAGCAACTGATGTTTAGAAAAATGGAATAGTCTTTCCTGCTGATTACTGCCAGGTAGAGCCATATCATCCACTAGAAAAGCTAGGCTAGCCTAGGACCCAATGGATGTCCAGGGGCCCAACTACAAGTTTCATTTTCATGCAGTAAACCAAGGGGATTGCCAATTGGTCAAGACTGTGCACCTGCCTGTCACTTAACTAGGGAGGATGCACTTGTAGGCAGTTGGTGTCTGATGGGGAGCACGCTATCAGTTCAGGCAATGCAAATGGGGCTTCTCTGTGTCTATTGTAATCCTTGTCAGTATGGAAGGGAAGAAAGGGGGAGGTGTTATTTTGTCTAAGGCACCATTCTCTGATGACAGGTATACTTGAATTTTGCATTAGGATTTGGTTGTTGGAGACCAAACTTGCGGAACTCACAGGCAACCTTGCAAACTCTGTGATCGGTCACAGAGGAGTCACATCAGAATCATGCCCGCCAAGCCCCAAAGTACATGCACACAATCGTCTTGTCTTAGCAATGACACCAACAATAATTATTCAAAACCCCATAATCAAAGAGTGTAAATAAAACCTGTCCTTGTTGGGATCTCACTAGCTTGATTCGTAGGTATCGACATGCATAGAACTGCTTATTGTTTAAACTAGAAAAATTCAGTAACGGCTCCCACTTCAATGTTATATATAAGTCAGCAAAAATAAGCTTTCACAGTAATGCCCCTTTAAGACTTTGATGGATACCGAAAGATATCAGGGAGCCAAACTTGAACATAATCCTTTAGCAAAATTACGACATTTTCTCTCCCAGATTCAGAAATCTCCTGCTTAACATTTCTCCAATATGTCAGGTAATTGTTGGCGCTTGGCGCTGGTTATGTATGATTGTGCCCTAATGGATCAATTTATCAAATTCTTCTCTACACTTATCAGTCTTAAGGTGCCCGTACACCTTACAATTATCTGCAGATTTTCTGTGGTCAGATGGAAGTGCAACAGATTGGCACAGGTGGAGATTAATCCATCCACACAGTTAAGTGTAGATGGAGGAATCTGTTGCACCCTTTCCATCTGACCACAGAAAATCTGCAGATAATTGTAAGGTGTATGGCCAGCTTGAATGCCCTGATGGCAGTGAACTTAAACAACTAGTGGCTCACTATAACCCGGTCCTGTGGTTCACAATTAAGCTGTTAATTGCTTAACAATTCAGCATCTTCAACAAAGAGTTTTAATAGCATGCAGCGTTAATGAAAGGGACTTAATTATATCCCGTGATATGTACTGAGCTCCTTAACACTGAGCATATGCTGCACAATGTATGTCTGCGGACAAAATATAAGATTGTTCTGAATATAATCTTTTAAAAGCTGCAATGATAAGACTGGCATACGGACCGCAATTCACACTGGAGTTTACATTTTGTCACTAAAACACATTTTAAATAAAGTTGCACCATTTCTAGGCTAGGGCGTTATATGCATGGGCAGCAGTATAGGAGGCAAAAGTACATAGAAAAAGGTGCTAATTACATTCTTGATCTCAAAAAGGATTTAGGGACGTTGAAGTGTAAGTGAAAATGACTTATCTTCAGAGAGACCCTGCGTGTAGTACCACAGAGTTTCCCCAATTCATGCAGCCTCAATCTTAACAATAGCAGGGCGTCCCTGTACCTCCATGTTTGTCCTCTGATTCCATATTTCACAAGCAAGAGGCACTGCAGCCAAAATATGTACTTGCAACTTCTGATTCTGTTTCAGCAAAGAACATAATGTAAGGGGGGTGGACCTCTTACATTGAAGTGGCACAAGGGTATCTAACTTTAAAGTATGACAGCAATGAGTATGAACAATGAAGTGAATTCTAGGATAAAAAGACATCAAGGTGGGAGATGTCCGCCGCACTATGTATAAAGTTTAATTTCATCATAAATCCTCTGCAAGTGGCGTAGATTTTAAACAACTGTTTTCAGTAGTGGCTGACCCAGTAAATTAAGCAATTTAAAAGAGAACTATGGGGTTAAGTCTTTTTCCCATAGTTCTCCTTAGGGTAACGGGAGGACACAAACTAGCGTCCTCCCGTCACCCTAGGCTCAGTATACCGCGAGCTGCTGCTCGCGGGTATACTGAGACACCGCCGCTGAAGCGGATTCCGACAATTGTTCCGGGATCCGCCCAGCTGCGTGACTGACAGCTGGCTCTGCCTATCTAGAGGCAGAGCCAGCTGTACCCTCCCCCATCCGTTCTGCCAGTCAGCGCTGGTGGATCGGAGCGGGGAGGGGGGAATCCAGCCCCTCCCCTGTCACGGCAGAGAGCCGTGACAGGATCGAGAGGTGAGCGAACGCCGTTAACTGTTCGCTCACCTCCCGATCTACTGAGCCGACCTGTGACAGTCTCATTGTTACAGGTCGGCTAGAACTATGAGGTGAGTGAAAAGCACTCACCTCATAGTTCTCCTTTAATGCTGTAAACAGTCCCCAAGTACCCCACAATTCGTTTTTGGGATCTGCGGGTAACTCTTGCAACAATTGGTAACAAAGTGTGTGAATCTACAATCATAAAAAAAGTAAAGCAATTTAACCAGGGTGGCACCTATGCCTGTAAAAAATAACAAAAAAACATTTGCAGTCCAAAAATAAAATTAGAGAAAGACTAAAGTTTGCTATTGAACATATAGGTAACGACCAGATCTTCTGTAATAATGTCTGTAGACAGATGCGCCAGAGTCGTTTAGCCACATTAACAGTGGACATGTTTAGCATACACCGAAGACAGCCAAAGAGAGGAACTTCATACCAACTGGGAAGCATGGTGGTAAAAATGTCACGGTTTGGAATTGCTTCGCTGCTTCAGGGCCTGGGCAGCTTGCAGTCATTGAGTTACCTATGAATTTTAAATCATATCACAATATGCTGCATAAGAATGTGATGCCATCTATTACTGTATGTGTGTGGACTGGCCTATTCAAAACCCTAAATTGAATTGCGTTGAAATGTTATGAGTTTTTTTTTTTTTACCTGGGCAGTTCTGAGGCCAAGGGTGTACTTACTTTTTTTCCACAGTACACCATTATATCTATTATTTGTAATGATTACAAAGGCAAATGTTACTTGTGCTTTTATTCAAGCATTTCACCCTTTCTCGTAGGCACTGATCCAATGAAGATCTAATGTTAATACAAGTTGAAAAAGTCAACAGTTTCCATGGGTTGTACTCACTTTTTTCACATGACTGTATATGAAGCATTGCTGGTGATCTATATCTTTCCTTTGCAGTTAATTAGTGCAGCTTGGTCACCAGTTCTCCACATCTGTGTCGTGATTGGGGAGTGAAGGAGCAGCTGCACACTGATGAGGTCATTCCTTTGACTTCGCCTCACGTAAGCATGTTTAGTAAGGTACACTGACAGCACTTGGTTGGATTAAAGAACTGTCACTCCTTTCCCCAGTCTGAGTCCGGCTGGTTATAGGTTGTCTGTCATCCCAACTTTCACTGACCCAGGCTAAAGCTGGCCATACACTTTACAACCATCGCAAGACTTTCGTTCGGCATTTGTCTCCCGAGAACCCCACTAACACGCCGACCATCATACGATTCTCGACGGGTTTTCAAGCCTGCTCGGGAGACAAAAGACGTACAGTAGAAACGGTTGCACGCCTTCCATACACCTGCCGATTATCGTACGATTGCGGGATTTCCCCTCGATTATCGTACGATAATCGGCAGGTGTATGGATACCTTAAAGTGACATTAAACCCTCAGATTTTTTAACATAAACCAATACCGTAATGTGTGCCTTACTGTAATCCATGGTTGTTTCTCTTCTCTTTGCTGCTCTTCCTTTTAAATCCTTATGTCTTCTCATGTTTGGGGAGAACTTCCCTTTTCAGCTCAGGGCCTCTTCCGGTAGTGCTGGCTCAGGTTACAAGCCTATACAAATCTATACACAGACACCGTGTATCCATTCCAGAGACAAGGCAGTCTGCTGCAAAACAGAAGTTCTGCAGAGCATGAGAACAGATACAGATTTAAAAGGAAGAGCAGCAAAGAGAAGGGAAACAACCATGAATTACAGTAAGGCACACATTACAGTATTGTTTTATGTTAAAAAATCTGAGGGTTTAATGTCACTTTAAGTATACAGGTCAGAAGGTCTGACTTTACTCACAGAATACGTGTTCCAGGTCAATGACTCAAAAACGTTCTGAAGCTAGAGGATAAGCATTATAGCCAGGAAATTTTTATTTTAGAATATGGTCTGCAATGTTCTACAACAGAAGAAGATCAGACATCTAAAGTATATAAATATTGTATTTTTTCTTTTTTTTACTTTTCAAAAGATTTTATTGGTTTTCAAAAAAAAAAAATGTTTCCACAATAAAACATCATCACATCAGTGCATATTTGGTTACATACATGTATAGTGATGGCATATAAGCGAATGGAACATCGTAATAATGTCAACAGTCTCGAGTCGGCCACCCTAAGGCTGGGCACACACCTTACCGTCATCGGTTGTAAGGTACTTAAAAAAACGTACGATCTGCTTATCTTGCTTGCATCGTACTTGCGATGATCGCAAGCCACTCCCCCTGGGGGCCGGGCTTCCGATGACCGCAATGCCGAATGGGCAGTGTGCGCTTGCGCACACCGGCCCGTCCGGCTTTTATCTTACGAACATGCTACACACCCGCCGAACATCGTACGATGCTCGGCGAGTTTCGAAACATGTTCGTAAGTTTAAAGTCGTGCGACCTTACAGTAGTAGAGGTCGCACGCCTTCCACAGACCTTACGATAATCGTATGATCGCGGGATTTCCCGCGATTATCGTACGATTATCGTAAGGTGTGTGGGGACCTTAAGTACTGGCCGTGAAATAGACGAACATAAAAATAGAACAGTATGAAATCAGGTAAGTATGTGAAGTCATCTAAATCGCCTGGATCCTTAGATGGGATCAGTAGTTCTGTGTTTGAAGGTAAGGACAGTAGAGAGAAGATATTGTATTTTTTCTATATAGCAGGCATTGAACAAAGCCATGTCACTGATAGTTCACACATTATGGACAAAATATCCCTTCACCATGTCTATCAGCAGGGAAGCATAGGATCTTTTTTACAGAGTCAATGAAGAACTATTATATCCCCTGACATGCAGGACAATTGCTAGCTGTTCCAATTACTGCAATCTGCCTGGTACTATTAAAGCAGAATACTTTAGCTGTCTTGAGTAAACTAAATGTATTTAAGTGTTGAGGCCCTGTGGCAGTGCAGGGAGCTGACAGGCACAATCTGGGGTAATGCAGTTTGCCAAGGTCTGCTTGCATTATAAAAATAGAAGAGTCATCTCCAAATGTGCCAAGATGTATCAGTTATGCTTTTGTCATGATCTACTTCCCAGCCTGATCATCTTCCCTGCCTGGTCTGAACCCACTTTAATCTAAATAATGTAGGAAAATGCAGATAAATGATTGCATCTCTCCACGCATTTAGCCATGGCATAACTTTTATTATGCAGGAGCAGGAGTTTGGCTTTGAATGAACGTGGTAGCCTCAACACATCATTTCTGTGCTAGAAGCAAGTTTTTTTTGTTACCCCCTTCCCAAGGCTCTGGTGGGCCCTGGGCAAAAAATATAATAGTGAGGCCCACCTTCCTCCCTCTCCCTTACCTCCCACCTAAATAGGTCACACAACATGAACAATATAATATAACACAAATTTGAATTTGCGCCCCCAACACACCTCCTGCCTGCAAAATGCTTGACCGCGCCGCAACGCCAAATTGCCAATTGCCAAAAACCCACGGTCCCCTCAGAATACATCATTCATAACACACGATAGTATACCAGTACCTTCCTGCTCTGTCTCCGTCTCATCTCTTTCTGTTGGGCTCGATTACTGCTGGCTCGTCAGAGCCAAAGTCAAATCCTAAGAGTAGATCTGATACACTGTGCTGCCTGGCAGGAGGTAGAGGCACAAGTTCACAACAGTTCCTCGCGGCGGCAAATGAAAAGCTGTGCGCGGCCACGCAAAGAAAGAAAGATTTCCCCTCTTTATGTGGGCCCTGGGCAAATGCCCACTTTGCCCTTTGAATAAAGCGGTCCAGCTAATCCTCTCCCCCCGCCCCACCCCCCCAAAAAAAGATGGTCAGATATATCAACATTTAAGAGTCAAGCGAAGCAAAAAGGATAAAACAAAGCAGAATGCGTAGCATGCAGTGTTTAGTAAAATAGAACAGCGTGTTTGTGAGAGGAGATTGCATGTTGCATATAGTTACCACCCATGAACGTTTGGGTGTACTGATAATTTAATATAAACACTACCGATCAGTTAATTAATTAAAAAACCTGAGACCATTCTAATGAGTAATAACATTTTAACACCAATAAAGTGAGTTACTCTAGAACACATTAAAGCACCTATTAAAGCATTACCTGTCAAGTAATGTTTTAGCACGCAGTAATTAGTGAGTCTGCACTCTAAAGGTGCCCATGCACCTTACGATTATCATCCGACAATCGTATGCGATCGACTTTTCGTACGACAATCGTAATGTGTGAATAGAGTGCCCGACCGATAGTACTGTACAATCGTACGACTTTTGACCGTCCAGCATGTTTGAAAACTTTGCTAGATCGTACGATGTTCGCATGGTTGCTGGTGTTTCCGTCCGTCAAAAGTCGTACGATTAACACTGTGCATGTGCAAACAAAAAAACAATTGCGGTCGATTACCGCAAGTCGTCCAGGTGTTTTTTTTAACTACCGCTAATTGGACCTTGCGATAATCGGGGCAAGATGGGGCCGTCGTACAAAAATCGTACGACGGTTCGATCATTGGACGAAAAGTTTCGTCCGATAATCGTAAGGTGTATGGGCACCTTAAAGCTGGCCATACACCTTACAATTATCTGCAGATTTTCTGTGTTCAGATGGAAAAGGTGCAACAGATTCCTCCATCTACACTTAACTGTGTGGATGGAGTAATCTCCAACTGTTGCACTTTTTCCATCTGACCACAGAAAATCTGCAGATAATTGTAAGGTGTGTAGGCACCTTAAGAAATATATTAGGGACTAAGTTATAGCCCAATTGAAGCCCCATTATTTATTACTGTATTACTACACAGTGCCTCAATCAGCAGCGCTCACACTCCCCGAGCAGCACTGTTGATCGGAGCACTTTGTAGGGGGAGTGTCAGACCGCTGGACATATTGGTCTCTGCGCTGTGTGAGACAGTAGCAGTCAAGTTCGCCAGCATGTTGCCATTGCAGCACTTAGAAGAAGAGCATATTTGTTACTGTAGGGTCAGCCTGACAGCATTACAGTGAGGGTCTGTGTTGACGGCCTATGGGCTTGTGCCAATATCACTTTGAGACACATATGAGATCATTTAGAATTAATTGACAGCTGCATTTGACCTGCAGTTGATCTACTTCTGACCTGATTTAAACAGGTTTTTCATTCCTATAGACTTGTATGGGAATGCAAAACCCAATTAAGGGCCGGTTCACACCACAAAGTCTGCTTTCCAGTGCGTTCGGCCTGTGGAACGCAAGCCGGCCGGCTCCCTGCGTTCATGGGCGGGAGGGGGCGTGGTGGTGCATTGAAGTAAATGCCCCACTGCAAGCACTATTTTTTCAGACGCACTGTATCAGAACGCAACCACTAATGTGTCTGCGTTTTGGGTGCGGGCAATTACACTGCGGGCGGGGGGCTTGGCTGTGGTGCCATTGACTTCAATGCACCACCACACCCCCTCCCGCCCCTGAATGCAGGGAGACGGCTGGCTTGTGTTCCAGTGCATTCCAGAGGCCGAATGCACTGGAACGGGGACCTTGTGGTGTGAATCGGACCTAAAGCAAACAGAAGCCTGTTGAGACTGGCCATAATGAATATCCAAGTTTTAACTGGACTTTAAAGTCAGAGTCAGGGGTTAAGGTTAGAGTTTTTGGGAGTATTTTAATTTTAAAGGATAGCTTCAGAGTTAAGGCCTCTATCAAAGGGTTTTGGGCTTGTGTCGATGGATACAGTTTGACATCAGTTTGAGACGCTTCTCAGATCATTCAGAATTCATTGACATGTGCATATGACCTACAGATGACTTCCTTCTAACTTGCATTTGAGCTGCAGTAAGCTAGTTTTGCATTCTTATAAATTTGTATAGGAATCTAAAGACCTGCCAGAAGTGATCAAGGCTTGTCAGCACAGATCACTTGTGGAACAATCATCTATGCTATATTAATTTTTTTAAGATTTCTATATTTTGAAACTGGAGTTACTCTTTCAGCTGTGTAATTGACATTTAAACTAGAAGAGCTCAATAAAATATACTCTGCTATTATTAGAGCTCTCATCTGTCCTTGTGCCGCCCTTTCCCAACAACCACCCCCTGCCTCTAGTACCATTAGGCTGGGTTCACACCTAGGCGTATCGAATATGCGCGTTTGTCGCGCGTTTCATGCAGCGCGTTCCCGAGGGCTACCTAGCTGTTTCCCAATGGATACGCGCGGCAAATACGCACCAAAGAAGCTCCTGTATTTCTTTGGGCGTAGGGCGTTTTGCAGCGCGTTCCTACGCGCTGTAAAACGCACAGGTGGGAACCATGCCCATAGGCAATCATTGGTTTTCACATGTTGAGTGTTTTACAGAGCGTAGGAACGCACTGTAAAACGCCCAGGTGTGAACCAGGCTTTAAGCTTCACCTTTATCAATATACTGTATGTGGTGCCATAGCAGCTCTAATCTGATTAGGTTGTATTATTTATAATTATAGGCAAATGCAGGGAGAATTAGAGATATCAGGAATTCACCCTTCAAAAGAGTATTCAAGGTAAGGTCTGCCCAATAGGAGTAAATACCACTTTCCCAGCTAGATTTTACTTATGTTTTATTATGGAGAATGCAACAGGAGATGCTGGAACATGTAGGGAAGGGACACCCGAAACTCCCTGGTTGACAGGAATGGAGTTAATCACTATGGCAGAGAGATCTTACTGGTGGAGTATTCAAGACATATAACAAACCAGGGGCCGGCTCAGTCCACCAGGCTCCACCTATAAAAAAATATCACTTGTGGGTAGGCTTGCCCTTAAAAGGTAAGAATGGTCTGATGTCCTAGCACAGTGGTGGCGAACCTTGGCACTCCAAGAATCTGCCCTACCTTTACCACTTTACCAGCAAATCCCAACATGCTTCTGCCTCTGGGAGTTATGTCTGTGGCTGTCAGAGCCTTGCAATGCCTCATGGGACTTGTAGTTCCAAAACAGCTGGAGTGCCAAGGTTCGCCACCACTGTCCTAGCATCTCAAGGTTCACAGGAATAGAGTAAGAGTAGGACTTAAAGTCAACTTCACCTTTGGCGAAGGTGTCCTTTAATAAAGCTCCCTGCCCACCTGAGTGCAGGCAGCCTGGTCATATGCTTGCCTGCAGCCTCAATCCAGAGCTCTAACCACCGATATTGGCCAGGTCAGCTGCATTCTGTGCATGCATCCTGTGGCTTGTTCATTCCTATAGAGAGAGCTGTACTCAGAGTCACTGCTGGAAGCTGCCATGAGCACAGCTACCCATAGAAATGAATGGGGTTGTAGCGGGCATGTGCAAGATGAAGAGAAGCCAGCCAAGTCCATGCTGATTGTAAGATTGCTGGATCAGGACTGAAGGTTACCATATGCCTAGACTGCATGCACTCAAGGAGGTGGGGGACTTCATCAAGGTACAACCACAATAAAAGCCACTTCCAAAATACACCAAAACCTTCAATGCAAGTTTGTTTAACATCCTACAATTAGCATAATAATTTTACAAAATATGTGAGTTACTCTGAACTAACAAACCATAGATAATTGTTTATATCTCACTACAATTATCAATGAAGATCCAGGTCATGGATTATACTTGTGCTATATTTAATAGAGGAAATATAGATCCATTTGGGATTTGCACAATGTGAATTTAGTAGTTTGTATGATTCCCCCCCCCCCTCAGTAATCAGACTGTCCGCTCTGGCATCCAGAGAGCATTTAATCTTTAGTAATGTAATAGGAGATAATCCGCCCTCCTGTATCTCATATAGGCTGACTGCCTCTAGCCAGTTATGTAACGCAGTGTCTGTAAAATGCTTTGGATGTTTATTCTGTGTCCTATTTAATATACTTCTGCAGCAGTCATTGCTGTAGTGACTTATGATGCTTCTTTTAATACATGTACAATGTTTTATGTGATGACCAAATCCATGTGTGATTATAGGTGAATCTTAATAGGGTAGCCACTGGATTTTGTCATTGTTTAGAATGCATCATCCATAAAGTTTTTTATTTCTTACTGTTAAAATGATGCCTATTTAATAAATGGAAATTTACTAGTTACAGGTACATGTGATTGCAGACCACCACCAGTAATAAGTGACCCCTCTCGTCATAGCTGTCTATGGGATTCTCCTTGCTCTTTACCAAAGGTTGATTTTCATCACTGGAGCCTGTAAGCGGACAATCTTTGGTGCCCAAAGCAGCACCCATCTGTTGGAGTCACCACTTTCATAGCAACATGTTATGTTGTTAATGGGAGAAAATTGGTATCCAATAACTAAACAGAGAAGAGCCACCTTTTGCCTCTGCCACTTATATGGCCTAGTCCTATGAAAAATCTGCCCTACCTTTACCATGTAACAGAATGCCTCCCCTTGCCTTGGGCCAGTGGGCTGCAGCAGCATCTTTACCCCCGCATCCTTGGGCCAGTGGGCTGCAGCAGCACCTTTGCCCGCCATTCTATGTGCAACCTTACTACACCTTCTACCTGGTAAGTGCACAGCAGAGACTTTACTCCCTTACCTCAGAGGTGATGCACACTGGCTAAGTGATTAACACAACTACCATTCACTATTGGTGTTCTGATCTGCTATATGCTGCAAATTTTCATTTTTTCCCTAAAGAGAACACTCTTAACTATTTAATGACCTAACTGACCTTTACCAGTCTTTATTTTTGTGTCTGAATGACTAAGGTAGGGATGCTAAATTGCTAGCTCTTCTGTAGCAGCGACAAATGTGACTGTTTCTTTATAAAGTTATGTGTAATGAGATGACACTTTATAAATAAAGGAAATAAATAGAAACAGTAGTCTCACCCTTTTCCTGCTGTCAGTGTACATTACATACCTATAGACATCAAACTGCAAGTCTTGCGGCCAGTCACTGAACGGCTCCTCATTCATTCACAGCACCGAACAGCAAACCAGGTATGTAGGGCAAGTGTAGGAAATGGAATCTTTACTGATATGGATATAATTTCACCCATGTGCTACTCATGTAGCTGAATACATCCTTTAAAGCAGTGGTTCTCAATCATTGGCCCCAGTCTCCCTCCTGCCAGGCCGTGGTTTCCTGTCTGCTTCAACAGCTACCGGTATTGCTGTCACATCAGGCGTGGACTGGTCTGCTGGAAGATCCTCTGGTGTTGGCTCGTGTCTCAAGGTAAGTTAAGTACCAAAACTGACACTGATAATTTGGGAGGCATTCTTCCCCAGGGCCTACTATTCCACTAAAACTAATGTTTTGAGGGACTATTCTCCCCCGGGGCCACAGTCCCAAGGACAATGATTTAAAGGACTATCCACCCATGGTGCCACTGTCCCAAGGACAATGATTTGAAGGACTATTTTCCCCTGGGGGCTACTGTGCCAAGGACAATGATTTCAAGCACTATTCTCCCCTTGGGGCCACTGTCCCGAAGGACAATCATTTGATGAACTATCCACCCATGATGCCACTGTCCCAAGGACAATGATTTGAGAGACTGTTTTTCCTGGGGTTCACTGTCCTATTGATACCAATGATTTGGGCAGCTATTGTTCCCTAACATACTGGCATCAATGATTTAGGAGGTTTCATTTCTCCTGGGGCCTACTATTCTTCTGACGCTAATTCATTAAGGTGCATTTCTACCCTGTGGGGCACTATCCCACTGATACCAATGAACTGAGGGGCCATTCTCCTTTGGGGGCCACTATCCCACTGGCACCAATAAATTTAGGTGCAATTCTCACTCCCCCCC
>NW_017306387.1:361247-393908 GCF_000935625.1 Nanorana parkeri | reverse complement strand
TCCACAAACACCAACTTTTATACTGTTGGGGCATGGAAGGTTACATCAACACTAGACCACATTCTGAAAATGCTAACCCTCTGGCAGTGTGGCTTCAAAGCTTTCTGAGCTGCTGCCCTGGAATAAGTGTACAGCAAGTGAAGTCAGAACTTTAGGTTGAAGACTTTAAAATTATAGAAGCCAGGGGATTATCATGATAGCCACTTGTTTCAAGGTAACATATCTCTCTCGTGCCAGGTTTTCTTTAAAGTGCATGTCAAGCCAAAACACCTTTTAGTTTTAGATAGCATTAAGAAGGATTAGAACCCCGGTCTGTTTTTTACTGCAATCGGGGACTCCATTAGTGATTTCCCCTCACTTCCTGTCCTGCTGACAGCGGTTTTTCCACACAGAAAGTGAGGCAAAATCTACAACGGGGGCACATAAATATAAATGCGTCCCCAGGGGTTCTAGCCTTTTCCTACTCTACCAAAGTTTTTTTTTAATTTCTGTCCATGTTGCTGTTGGAAATCTTCCCTCACTTCCTGTCTGGTGAAATATTGTCAATTGAGGGGAATTCTAAGGCCTCATTCAGATGGGTGATCTGTGGCTAAATACATTGCTTCTGGTCGCCTCACTGCCTATCCCAGATGGCAAGCATAACTTGCCAAAACCTTGTGGCAGGGTTAAATTGTAATTCTTGTTAACTTGCTGCACACATTCCTGGCAAGTTGTAGACTTGCAGAACACTTGTAGCACAAGTTCTAGTTGACACTTTTTGAATTTGTAGCAAATTTGCTTAGCAAGTCCACAGCAAGAGTCCTGCAGGTCTTAAGGTGGCCATACACTGTACAACCATCGCAAGACCTTAGTCTTGCGATGGTTGTAAAGTGATTTAAAAAACGTACGATCTGCCCATCTTGGACAGGCAGATCGTAATCTCGATCATCGCCAGCCCGCAATGCTGAATGGGCAGTGTGCGGGTGCGCACACCGGCCCTTTCGGCATTTGTCTCCGGAGCACCGTTCAAACCAGCCGAAAATCGTACGATTTTCGGCTGGTTTTCTAGCGTGCTCTTTAGACAAAAGACGTGCGACCGTACAGTAGAAATGGTCGCACGTCTCCGTTCACACCGCTCGATTCTCGTACGATCGTGGGATTTCCCGCGATTCTCGTACGAGAATCGAGCAGTGTATGGGCACCTTTAGCAAGAGCTCTGCAAGTGTACAGCACTTTTGCAAAGCACGTTGATCTGGAGACTAGCAATGCAACAGTTTAGCAAGTCATTTTTAAACTTGCTGCTCAATTGCCTGCTATCTGGGTATGGCTGCACACACACTGACTGTTTAGCTGCAACCAGTTTGTGTGCGTCCAGAAAATCTGCAGAATAGCCGTTCCTGGACGCAAGATGCCCTATTTGGCTGTGATCACTTGGACGAGCGATTACATATGAACTGCAGGGGCACCAGCAAATGAGTACCAACTACCTCTGCTGGCCACACAGTGTGTGCATGCAGCGTTAGCTAGATTCGCGCAGGCCTCCCCCTGTGGATGGAGTCTAACAGAGCTCCGGACAGCAGTAAACAACAGACAGGGGTTCAATTCAATTCCCATTGTATCCAAAACTAAGAAAAATAGGTTTCGGTGGACATACACTTTAAACTCTCAGCAGTGGGTCAGTTTTCCCAGTCAAAACAACAGAAACATTTCTAGGGATATATCTTCCAAATTTAGGAGTATCCCACAAGTGGCAATTATAGTCCATACTATCTAAAATAGTAGAACTGAAAATCATGATTTAAAAAAAAATAAAAAAGTCATCAGGTTAAAAGTCATCCCTAGGAACGCATTGCCTTGCCCTCAGGTGTGGCCAGCTTGATACACAGTCATCCTGATTTTTGCTGGAATTTTGTTTATTGTATTAGGAATTGTTGAACTGGAAGGACTTCTTATATTGGAGTCGCCGGTCGCCCAGACCCTGCTGGGCCCCTCCGCTGGACGTCCGCCTCCCTCTAACAGCAGCCTGACTCCCCGGGAGGGGGCGTGTCCGGTGGCTCAGCCAGTGGGGAGGAGACAGGGGGTTGTGTGCTGCGCTTGTCCCTGCAGCAGCGCAGGCAGAGAGGAGAGCGGAGGGAAGTGTGAGCTCCTGGGGACACCGGACGGGGGACCTGTGCGGGGATTTAGTTGGATTAGCATTGCTCCGGGACTCGGTCTCCAGCTCTGGGAAGTGACCTCCTGCTATGTAAGTGTTTGATTCCTTCCTGCCTGCTATCCGGGGAGCTCCGCATCAGAGTTTCCTAGATTAGCCTGACTTTCTAATGAACTGCACATGAGGAGCAGCCGGGGGCAGTTAAAAACATCTTTGCAAGTGCAGAGGTCAGCATAATAAAGGGCGATCGCTGCTCTTGGATCCTGTTCTTCCAAGAGGTTCTGCAGCAGCGAGCCTTTAACTTGCCATCCCTCTCTTCTCTTCTGTGTTGTTTGCTTTTGCACTTTCCTGTGTCCCCTATGCTGAATATGATTTACTTTTTCTTCAGATGTATACCTTGTGTAATGTCTTCTCAAAAAGATGTGAATACATATAATTGTGGCATTTTTGTAAAGGGAAGACAGTCTTCTTATTGATACAAACTGCATGCTAATAGTGCTTCTAAACATGTGTTATCCATAAAATAAATACACTTTTAAGACCTGTGTTCCTATAAAAACTGGAAACCAGGAAAGTGGAACTGCCAATCACGATCCAGGTATCAGTTTGCTTGTGCCAGTTGCAGGATGAAAGCTGACGCCTGATTGGCCGATCCCGTCAGCATCCCCCTAAGTTTTCATAAGTCAGCCCCAGTACGTTCAATAAATACATTATCATTCTAAGCGTACGCTTGTGAGATAAAAATATCATAATTAAAATCAGAGACTCCAAATTGAGCAAACCGCTTTTTATTTCCATGTACTGAAGTGCTGGCGGTGGGGTGAATGAAAGGCTTTGAGTTTGTAATTCAGTAAGTTTTGCTGTAGCCGGGGTCACGTCTGCCTTGTAGCTGTGTTTCTGTGGCCAGTGTTGCTGAGTGTGCACAAATTGTCCTATGGACAGTGCGGGCACAGTTACCGCGCTCGTGAGCGAGCGCGATACGCTCACGAGCCGGGGGAGGGGCAGGACGTCTCAAGACGCCCTCCCGCCCCTACAAGACTCCCGTCCGGCCGTCTACCAACGGCTGCGGACGGGAGGTGGTTAATTCATGGCAGACAGAGTGCAGGAGAGATCTTCATTCTTAATTTACAGCCGTTTCATTAAGAGCAAACTATTTATTTTGTGCTGAGAATGGATTTTTATCTGCCAAATATACGCGCCTTGTGCGTGGGGCCAATGCATGGCCCTGTGTTATGTCTTTATTCTCTTGCTCTGATTTCTCCTCCTTTTTTATTGTTGATCTAGGTTTTTACATTTCCATAAGGAAAGAATCTGTTGTGACCGATGGAAAATGTTCACGTTATTCTTGTAGACTCTGTATAATGCGGTGTCTGTGAGGGTTGACGGTTCCACCGTGGCATTAAAGCACAACTCCAGGCAAAGCTTTTTTTTTAACAAGGAAGGGTTAGAACTTCTGTCGGGTTATAAAGCCCAGATCAGGTCTATTCATTAGTATCTCAGCACCAGTCAACATTAAATAAAACCGCTTTTGCTGCAATAATAACCTGCTCCCCGGTGATGTCCCCTGCACACTGTCACCACTGTAATGGTCCAGACCTGATCTGTTTAGACCAGGGTGTCACGGACACGCCTCCTGGGGGTGCGTCATCATGGGACCCTATGCTTACAGTACAGTGTTGCAGAGAATGGTGCAGATGTCAGTGCTGTTCTCTGCACCTTTTGAGGATGGTAGCTGCTGGAGAAGAGGAAGGACCCTGGAATGTTAAATGGCTGACTGAAAGCTGAAAAAAAACATAATTTATAAAAAATTAAGTTGGGGGCGGACTGGAGTTGGGCTTTAAATGTTGTCTGTTCCCCCCTTTAAATGAGATTTCTCTCTTCTTTCTGCTATGTCTGACACCCATCACCAGGTAGTAAGGAGAAATATTGCTCATGGGGACACAGACCGCAATAAAAGCCTGTTGGAGATTTTAAACTTTCCTCACTGTACTGCAAAATGTGTTTTTTGCTGTCCGTGTCTGTTTTGGGGGGGAGGGGATCCTACAGATTTCCTGTTCTGTCTGACACCTGTCAAATAGACAAGAAGTGGGGTGATTTTTCCCTAGTTCCTTTTTTTCTCTGACACCTGTCAGCAAGACATAAAGAGGAGTGATTTTTCCTTTACTTCCTGTTCTGTGTTGACCCCTAACAAAAAGATATAATGGGGAGATTTACTATTATTTTCTGTTCTGCCTGATACCTGTCAAATAGCCAAGACATGGGGTGATTTTATATAACTTCCTGTTCTGTCTGATAGCTGTCAAATAGACAGGAAGTGGTGCGATTTACTAATATTTCCTGTTCTGTCTGATAGCTGTCAAATCGACAAGACATGGGATGATTTTATATAACTTCCTGTTCTGTCTGATAGCTTTCACATGGGAAGGATGGTAATTGTTTTCTACCATCAGTATAATAGACAGGAAGTAGGAATAAAGCTTCCAAGTGCAGATTTATATATAGAATCCTGCAATCTTTTAGATTGTAAGCCCTCACGGGCAGGGCCCTCCTTACCATCTTGTCTTGAATTGTGATTGTAATGTCTTCCTTATATTGTAAAGCGCTGCGCAAACTGCTGGCGCTATACAAATCCTGTATAATAATAATAATTTGACCCTTGCATAGTCTTATTTAACCAATCGCATGCAGTACATATCTGCAGTACGCACACTTTTATGAAGCATCAGATCTACAGGCTGAGTTTGCATAGTGAACAATCGATAATACGAAATCACCTGCACTCCATGCAGCGTACAGACCTTGAGTAAGAGGTTGGTGCTTGAAGTGACAACACGCAGGGCGCCGTGTCGGATACAGTCCATAATAGAAGTCACCAGCACTCGATGATATGTGCAAGAAGTAAAGCACTTTTTATTCAATTGTCACATGCGTCAAACAGCCAACGTTTTGGGGCCACGCAGGGTCCCTTCTTCTGGGCGACTTAGTCACTAGTGTCAGCCCTATAACTGAAGGTCCATACCTCTGTATGAACTTTGGGCTGGAGAAACAGTCTACAGGAGCCTGGGCCACTATGTCGCCCAGAAGAAGGGACCCTGCATGGCCCCGAAACGTTGGCTGTTTGACGCATGTGGCGATTTAATAAAAAGTGCTTTACTTCTTGCACATACCATCGAGTGCTGGTGACTTCTATTATGGACTGCATAGTGAACAAGACATGTCATTTTCAGCAAAGCGCTATGAATAGGTGACAGTGACATGTTTAATGACATGCTAAACAATGTGACGCCATCTGAAGTCCATGCTCTTTAACCTCTGGATTGCCAGGGCCAAGCACGTTTTCAGCACGTTTAGGATCATGACACAGTTGAAGTGTTCATGTTTTATACCACTTAGTCACTTAGATGTGGATATTGTTTTGTATGCAACTGACATTCAAAGTGCATCTAAAGTCAAAACCTAATGTAAAGGCATAGTCCACCATTTGGAAAAAAGTTAATAAATACAAATATGAAAGAAAACCAAATGAGTATTTATTATTTTTGCATTGAAGCCTACAAAGCATTGCAACTGTGATCAGTGGATTGCAGGTGCAATGGCCAGGCTCCTGTAGACTGTTTCTCCAGCCCCAAGTTCACACAGAGGTATGGACCTTCTGTTATAGGCCTGGAGGAAGTAATCCATAACGTACAAGAGTGGTGACATCACCGCATTTGTGCTCTATTGAGATCAAGTCCCTCTCCATTCATAAATCCTGTGGCCACACAGCTGTGCCAATTAAAAAAAAAAAAAAGCTGTGGGGTGAAGCACCCTGCGATTCTAGTACAGCGGAGAAGGTTTAGCCCTTGTCTTCCTGTCCCAGTGACTACACTCCCCATTTCTTGTACCAGCAGACAGGAAGTGAGGTCTCTCCAATAGGGTCACAGACAGAAACAAGAACCTGACTCAAAGTTTAACTCAACACTATCTAAAATAATATAAAAAAACAATTGGCTGGAGTTAGGCTTTAGGGCCTGTTCACACGACGTCCGGTTTCTGTGCTGACCTGATCCGTACGCTCCGTTTCCTGACCGTACAAAATGTGACATGCAGTATTTTTTCTGTCGTAACCTGAACGGACTGTGCACGTGAGAACTGTAGCCCATAAAACACATAGGGATACATTGGGATGCATGTTTAGTGCAGGAGCGTACGGATCAGGTCAGCATAGAACACGGACGTCGTGTGAACAGGCCCTCAACCTTTTGAATGGAGACTGATTCTGATTGGCTGTAGTCACTGTTTGGCCAACAGCTTTCCACCAGGTCCCTCCGACAAAGGTTGATTGAGGTGCCAGCTGTCTATTTGGCCAACTTTTTTCCACCTGCCACCTTCAATTTTTTTCAGTTGACTTTTGTGAAGCCAGGAGGTGCCAACATGGCCACCCATGGCTCACATTTTAGCTACTTCAGCAGGAATCCTCCAAAATTTGAGTTGCATATGACCAGCTTTAGTCTTTCTGTTTTTCCGTTATCGTTTAAAGATAATCTTTTGGCATTAAAAGTAATGTGTGGCTATGCAAGAATTCCCTAACCATTATGCACATTGGGTGGTGCAAATTTACACTGGGCCTCTGACACTTGAAATCATTTTCAGAGCTCAATGCAAACATCTGCCATTGATGATTATTGTGAACTAGCAAGAAATGTGTCTGTTCCGTCGCAGTGTATTCTTCCCTCATAGATAACATTCAATCCACTTCCTTATGGTATCACTGTGCTGAAGTGGCTGAAGCTGCAAGAATAGAGCTGATGACTAATACATGTTTGTTATCTTTCATACTTTGCTTTGTTTACTAACAATAACTGTAGAAGAAGGATGTTTGCGTTATCTAGTGCAGGACTTGGCTTTTGTTTTTTCAACTTTTGCCTCCATTGATTTGTTAAAAAGCTTCAATACAATGTCCTAGTTTGCATGTAATTGCTGGACAGTTTGTCCCCATCCAACTGCCAGTGTACTCTGACTGGCCTATGTTAGACTGGAGGAACGAGATAAGCCTGACGTGTCAATATGTCCTATTGTTCCTGCTCTGGACTTGGGGAATTTACCTCACTTTTGTCCAGTATATCCAATGTAAGTATATCCTTAGGCAGTATTTCCTGAACGATTTCAGTAGGATCACGCCTAGGCCTCCCCTGTCTTATCATTAGTGAAATCTTAGAGGCCCTGTTGCCAGGCCATTTCCAAAAATCTCTTCTCATATCTGCCGAAAATGGCACTTTTGGCATAATGCCGAAAGTGCCATTTCCTGGCCGATACAGCGGTGCATCCGTTCTTTCTCTCCTTCCCATTGGGCGCTGCGCTGTGTCCTAGCGTGGAGGAGAGAAACTGTCACAGGCAGCCGAGCGTTGCGGGAGGAGAGCGCTGTGAGCAGCCGGCGTCTCCTCTCCCACACCGCTCAACCTCCTATCGCAGCGTGGAGTGTGGGCTCAACCTCCTGTGACAGCGTGTCAGTCAGGAGAGTGAGTAGAAACCCTCAGCGATCAGTAATTGCTGAGTGTTTGTAAATAATTGAGGACATAATATGGTTACTATATCCTCAATTGTGAATGAATGGGAAGTGATCTACATCACCTCCTGTTCATTCATGATTGTTATTATAGTAAACACACTGGGGGGAATTTATCTAAATTGGAGCAGACAAAATCTGGAGCAGCTGTACATGGCAACCAATCAGCCTCTCTCTTTCATTTTCATATCTAAACTGAACAAACTGAAGATGGAAGCTGATTGATTGCCATGGGCAACTGCTCTAGATTCGGTCTGCTCCAGTTTTGATAAATTCCCCACACTATGTTCTCATGTTATGAATGAACAGGAACACTCAGCATAGAGGATACCTGTTCATTGATAAAAGGGGCTGCAGAAAAAGAGATTGAGGGCTTTGTGTCCTCATCCTCAATCTCTTTTTCTATTTTAAAAGGGAAATATCAGGGCTCTGTTTAGACCCCCATTATTTCTCCAAAGCCCCTAAAAGTAAAGTAAAAAATACAAATATTTAATAAAAATTAAAAAGTTTATAAAAAATAAATAGAAATAAAATATTTGAAAAAGTTAAAATACATTTTTTTTTTGGTTTCGACCTGACATTTTTTAAAATTACGGTTTCGTTTTTGAAATTTTACATTTTGGTGCACCTCCTAATTATCTACATGTAAAAGCCTACATTGTGAAGACATCCAAAAGCTCTGTGACTGCAGCCCCAGCAGACTCAGAACTGTAATGGCCCATTCACACTATAGCGTTGACCTGGATTTTTCTGCACCGGAAAAACTCAGGTCACCGGTAGGGCACATTAATAATAATAATCAGGATTTATATAGTGCCAACAGTTTGCACAGTGCTTTACAATATAAGACATTACAGTTACAATGCAATTCAAGAAGGTTAGGAGGGTCCTGTCTGTGATAGCTTACAATCTAAAATAGAAAAAAGTTTTCTATGTGCCCTGTTCATATCACAACATGGGTATGATGGGAGGTGCACTGTGGCAAAATGCAGCATGTTTGCATTTTCCCACAGTGCACTGGATGCCACCGCAGTGTAGCGTACACACTGCTGTGCATGGACCTGGATGAAGTGTACACTATCAAGAAAATATATTTATTTAAAAAAAAGAATGAATATATATAATGTGTGTAAACGGGGACAGCTCCAACAGTGTGCGATACATTTCAAACTGCCAGAGGTACCACAATCCACTAGCCTACCTGCAAAACATAGCATTTTAGAGGATGGGCTAATGTGAACGGGCCCTCACTCAGAAGACCCTTTATAGTATTGCCCTTATTCCTGCCCACCAGCTACATGAAACATTGTATAGAGAGGGGTGGAAGAGCTGGACCAGCACAGAAACACATTTCTCCCACAAGAAGAGAGCTGTAATGTACAAGGAGAGAGAGGGCTGAGTTGGGAAATTGATTCTTTCTGGCGAAGTCAAATCTTCAAAGGCACTTTGCAAGTAAATAAAACATATTTAATGCAAAGGAGAAACGATGCAAGTAAGCATTTGAAATAATTGATTTTTCTGTGCTTTTACTGGCAATGTTCTTAAAGTGACATTAAACCCTCAGATTTTTTAACATAAACCAATACTGTAATGTGCGCCTTACTGTAATCCATGGTAGTTTCCCTTCTCTTTGCTGCTCTTCCTTTTAAATCCTCATGTCTTCTCATGCTTTGGGAGAACTTCCCTTTGCAGCTGAGTGCCTCTTCCTGTAGTGCTGGCTTAGGTTGCAAACCTTCACACAGACACCATGTATCCATTTCAGAGACAAGGCAGTCTGCTGCAAAACAGAAGTTCTGCCCAGCATGAGAACAGATACAGATTTAAAAGGCAGAGCAGCAAAGAGAAGGGAAACAACCATGGATTACAGTAAGGCACACATTACAGTATTGTTTTATGTTAAAAAATCTGAGGGTATAATGTCACTTTAAGTTGGGGACGGGTTGTCTTTACACTAGGAGCAAGAGATGGTTCTACATTTTACAGTTGCATGCATTAAACACACTGAATAGCAAAGAAAATTGAAAACTACAAAAGACTGTAAATGGAAGTGCTCTCAGGCTTCGCTAGCTTGAACGGCAGCTCTCACAGGGGAGGTTAGCCTTAGTGTGAGAATTCCTGGCCTAAGGGCCCATGTCACTTTGGTGATTCTGCCGATGGCTACAGATGCAATGGACGCACTTCTTTAGTGGCTGAAACTCTGTAGAATTTCACTTGCTAGTAAAGTATTAGAGACAGAGCAATATTTTGCAGGTTCAGTCTGTGAGAAAGTGATGCCAAAGTATTTTTTGGGTCTACAGCTACCTTTTAGTACCCGATCTTATAAATCTTTTCAGAAATATGCATAATTTGCCAAGTGTGCATGTTTATGTCTAACTATACAAGGACTAAACTCTCTAACAAGGACTAGAGGCCACCACCTAAAATTGGTGTTGAAAAGATTTAAATGCAAAGCGCGTAGGGACGACTTCTCAGTCAGAGTGGTTAGATTTTGGAACTATCTGCCACAAGCAGCAGTATCAGCAGTGAGTATTGAATCATTCAAAAATCACTTAGATATCTTCCTCAGAGGCTGTAACATACAGGGGTACAGGTACTCTTAAATCCTTAGACCCCCAAGGGACTCATATAAACACATGCACTACACACACACTTACACATAAAGGTTGAACTTGGTGGACCTGTATCTTTTTTCAACTTCAAATGCTATGTAACTGTGACATAACTTCACAAAAAAGAAAAAGGGTTGCAATCATTCAAAGATTACAACAAACAGGACCTACAATCCCAGAGCAATATAATTAGAGGAACAGTCCAACCCTATCCCAAACAATACAATAACGTGCATATCAGTACAACATTGGTGACTGATAGGGGAATAATGAGCCTGACGAAGGGGACCCTGTGTGGCCAAGAAAGCGCTTGCCAATGAGAGACATCTGTCAATAAATGAGCATCCAATTGCTGTTATTATTGTTGTTGGAGTGCTGGTGACGTCTTCCTTTTTGATAGGGGAATAATGAACACCCGAGGGAACCCCATAAAAATTGTGCATCCCTGGGTTGTACTGGGACCATATGGAGCCAAAAGAATATGCCAGAGAGTGGACCCCGGGTCATAAAAGAGAAGTGAAACAGAAAGATTGCACGAGTTATAAAAGGAAAGAAAGTAGAAAATAGAGCTAAGAAAAAGAAAGGGGTGAAGGTTGGGTACCCACTTGATGAAAAGAGAACCAAACGATCTTCACAATAAACCCAGAAGAGCATCAGAAAAGGGGGAGAGAAAAAGGCTCATGACAGAGATCTGTAGTCGTCCGAGTCAAGGGACAACATCTATGCAGCTCTATGTTACACAATAATTATTCAGCCCTGAATTTGGTTGCCTGGAACTATTTAGTCATTACACACTATGAATTAATATGCAAAAGAAGTAAAAAGTTGCTTTCTCTCCTTACGATTTCTATACTGGTATTGCAGCATATTTCAGATACGTAAACTGATGCTAAAGCGTGACTTCTTTTTCTTGTCTGTACAAGTTTTATCTAGTTGTTTTCTGAATACAATATTCAGCAATGCTGCTCTAGAAATAGCTCATCCATCTCTGTTGTTTCTGCCTATGTTCTTCACATCTGTCATCTTGTTAGTGCAGTGTCTAAAATATAACCAATTACACATGCTCTTTCACTATTTGGAATGTGAAATGGCATTTTAAGGTGAAATTGTGTTGGTTTCATTGGGTTACTGAACCTTGCACTTATTTCATTGCTCTTTGTATTGTTTTACTAATTAAGCCCAGAACTTAGGGAAAGGGTGAGCAGTTATGCCAAGAAGTTCTTATGGCATAATTCATTGTGACCGTACTATGATGGAGTATATGTGGAAAGGGTCATGGTGAAACACTGCTAAAGAGTCTTGTTTTTCAAATTTTAAGAGCGAGCAAACCCTGTGTTCTCTTAGTATTGCAGACAATTCATCTATTTCTATGTTTTGTTGCTATTTCTGCTTATGCTACTTCTGCCTGTACTTGACTGGTGGTGATGGTTTCACCTATTACAATATACTATGGCTAGAGATTCATTATGAGACTGACCTGTAACCTCTGCTCAGTGTTCTCTGATGTATCTGGCCAGGTAATGTAAGACTGGTTGCATTGAACATGATAGAGGTTATTGTGACCAGCCATGGCAACCTAAACCTGGATTTATTCCAGACCCTACAGCCACCCACTCTGATCTTGATGTACTACCTATTGTTGTGGGGTTAAAGTTAACCTATAATGTCTCAAAAATGACTAAATTGCTTATGTGAATAAAATGCAGGCAGTTCTGCTTTTTTGTACCTTTTTAAATCCTGACTCTGGGCCATATATTTATTTTAATATATAGTCCCCTAAGCAGTCCTAAAAAAAGAAATTAAAGAGGCTGCTCTGAAGAAAAAGAGCAGGGGGTAAACAGCTGGATAATAGATTAAGGAATGGTTATAGCCCCATTCTGTTTAGACGTTCTAAACCTGCTGTACCCTTTCCGAAACTTCCTGTCCAAAAATGTGGCTATACGTATTTACCATCTTAGTGAGTGCACTGGAAGCCCAAAACCTAAGACATTTCTAATATGCAAATTGAAACTTCCTTAGTCATTTGGAGGTGAGGAAGTGTTGGAAGTAGGTTGTCCAGCGCCTCTAAACTACCATCCCAGCATTTCTACTGGAAAATAAAATGAAAATGTAAAAATCTTAAGAATTGTCCTTTTAATCCACCTCTGTCTGTCTGTGGAGCATGGGGAAATGTAACCCATGCATAGTACATGAGGAATATTTTTACAATCTGCTGTTAGATAAATGGGAACGTGTTCAAACACACCATTTCAGTACTTGTCCTTTCTCTCTGGTGCTCTGGAGTGGAAATGCCTTAGCTCATGTTTATTCTAGATGATGCTGCTTATTTGCCTATTATAGAAGCGATTGTTCCTGTATGTTCAGTTGGACGCCTGGTTACATAACTTATAGCTCGAAGTCCTTCTGTAAATTCTTTCATATATTAGGAATCAGAATGGGGGATACCTCATAGCACCATTGTTATACACCAGACATGGCAAAAAGATGGCAAAAGTAATTTCAGTATAGGGCTAAAAATATGTTATATAAATCTTATGAGTGGCCCATTTTTCAAGCATGCACCTTAATTCACCCATAGGTTGTATGACCTCCGCTTGCTTATATTCTGATATTCCATATAGAAATTGAGGTTTAGGAGGAGGTTGCCAGTGGCTCATTACATCAACCTCTCGTGTCAGGTTTAAAAAAATAAAAGATATGCCTGAAATTTCATGTAGGATTCGGTCACTATGCTTTAGTTGGTTATACCTGTTAGAGTGTCAGCAGAGATATGGGTGGTGTCGTAGTAGACCGGGGGGAGGGGTTCTAAGCGTGGCACTCATGGATCACATTAACAAGGGTAGAATTTATAAACAATTCACAGACCCATTTGTCCTGCAAAACTCTGTAAACGTCCATTCTGTGCGAATGGAGGCCAAAAGAACATTCTTAGCCTATCTTCTTTTGAAGTCTAATGTAATATTAGGAAAATTTAACATTATGACCACGAGATGGAGCTGAGGAGCATAGCCAATCCTGCATCTAGAGGCCATAATATTAAAATAAATTGTTAAAGGTGTTTTTATTATAAACTTACAGGTCTATTCACAAAAGGGTGAAGCGTTTGGGGAAGGCAGGAGAAGTAAACAATCTAGGACAACATAGGTGAACTGGAAAGTGAGCTGAATTGGATAAGTTTCAGCTATGTTGTCCTAGATTGTTCTATATGTTATATAAATCTTATGAGTGGCCCATTTTTCAAGCATGCACCTTAATTCACCCATAGGTTGTATGACCTCCGCTTGCTTATATTCTGATATTCCATATAGAAATTGAGGTTTAGGAGGAGGTTGCCAGTGGCTCATTACATCAACCTCTCGTGTCAGGTTTAAAAAAATAAAAGATATGCCTGAAATTTCATGTAGGATTCGGTCACTATGCTTTAGTTGGTTATACCTGTTAGAGTGTCAGCAGAGATATGGGTGGTGTCGTAGTAGACCGGGGGGAGGGGTTCTAAGCGTGGCACTCATGGATCACATTAACAAGGGTAGAATTTATAAACAATTCACAGACCCATTTGTCCTGCAAAACTCTGTAAACGTCCATTCTGTGCGAATGGAGGCCAAAAGAACATTCTTAGCCTATCTTCTTTTGAAGTCTAATGTAATATTAGGAAAATTTAACATTATGACCACGAGATGGAGCTGAGGAGCATAGCCAATCCTGCATCTAGAGGCCATAATATTAAAATAAATTGTTAAAGGTGTTTTTATTATAAACTTACAGGTCTATTCACAAAAGGGTGAAGCGTTTGGGGAAGGCAGGAGAAGTAAACAATCTAGGACAACATAGGTGAACTGGAAAGTGAGCTGAATTGGATAAGTTTCAGCTATGTTGTCCTAGATTGTTCCCTTCTCCTGCCTTCTCCAAACGCTTCACCCTTTTGTGAATGGACCTGTAAATGTCCTCCCAGTTAGTGTGACTAGTATTTACATTCAGCTGGACTTGGAGTTGTTTTGTAGCTTACCCAAGGTGTGGTTACACAGCTGTCACATCTTAATCCTGTTCTTGGACAATCAGCATCTGCCTTGACCTACTCCATGGTGATTGGATTAAGGTGTCTGGGCTACCTGTGTGGATATGAATGCTGGGGTATTTCCTAAACTGAAGAAGTGTCTTGGATAAGCTACAAAATGTCTTCAACATATATTACAGAACAATTCCAGCTGAATCTGACTAAATACTAGGGATGCACCAAAATTTCGGCCGCCAAAACATACTGGCTGAAAATGGCACTATTGGCAAAATGCAGAAAGTGCCATATTTCGGCCGAAATTGTGATGAATGCCTAGTTTCTCTCCTCCCCTCTGGGCACTGCGCTGTGTCCCCTCTGACACAGCACAGCGTCCAGTGGGGAGGAGATAAACTGTCACAGGAGGCCGAGTGGTGCCAGGGAGGAGAGCGCTGTGAGTAGCCGGCGTATCAGAGGAGGCTGAGCTCTCCTCCCGCGCAGTCAAGCTCAGCCTCCTGTGACAGATCAGGAGTGGTGTGGGGGCGTAGACAGCTGTCACAGGAGGCTAGGCCATCGGTGCGGGGGAGAAGTCAGCTGTCACAGGAGTCTGAGCTCCCCTGCCGGCACTGCTCATTCATGATTGTGGACATGGTAAGCATACTGTCTCCACAAGTTATGAATGAACAGGAAGAGGAATGATCTGTATAGAGGCTTCATATTTATTTATAACAGGGGCTGCAGAAAAAGGGATTGTGGACTCTGTCTACAATCTCTTTTTCTATTTTAAAAGGGAAATATCAGGGGGCCTGTTTAGACTGCTAATATTTCACTGAAGCCCACAACAGTAGTTAAAAAAAAAAAATTATTAAAATAAATAAAAATTTATGGCAAATATGTGAAAAAATTTGGAAAGGTTAGGGGAAAAAAAATTTGATTTCGGCCTGACATTTTTTTTTTCGGTTTTGTTTTTTAATAATGTCCTTTTGGTGCACCTCTACTAAATACAGCTAGCTATACCATGACCTGGGTAAATGAGAACCTTCACAGTCATCCAGGTAGAGTTTACATCTACTTGAGGTGACACTCCGCAGGATGTGTGATGGTATTGTAAATATACTTAATTATAATGAATGTTGTTTTATTGGGATGGTCATGTTTTGAATGGGATTTAAGTTTAAATCTTGCCGGACTACATACAGAACAGTAGTGTAATGACGGAGGGTGTGACTACGAAGCCATGTATTTATAGTGAATGAACACTATCTTTATATAGCAATTATGTAACATTTTGCTCAAACTAGTTATGCTAAGATGATGGAACAGGCGTGTTTTTAACATGATGTGTACTTCACATTCACTGGGGAAATCACATTAGGTTTGTTGTTTAAAGTCAGAAGCAAACACATTCAGCTATTTAAAGGTCTGGGATGTAGTATATTATTATTTAAACTAACTGATTTGTTGGTGAAGAAAGGGGCGGGGGGTGAGGGGCACAGCATACTTGCTGCGTTTTCACGCTGGTTTTTGTTGAATTCAACTAGTTGTCCTAATACCTAAATTGCTGTCAGTATCCTTTAAAAAAAATGTTAAAAATGTACTCCTGCATCGGTGCTACCCCTGCACTGCTAGGGGTTAAGTGCTCATTTTGGTTTAGGGACCAAAAAATAAAGAAGTTATTCACCGGATCCTCAGTCCCACCTGAATGCTAGACCAGACAGCGCAGCCCTAGGCTCTGGTGGTCTAAGGACCCATGAGTCATCATGTCTAATGCAGGTCCATTAGATGTGAGGACACCCAAGGACATTTCACAGCTAGAGCAGAAGGGTAGAGAGGTGAGCGGTCACTGCTGTAGGTCCGAGGGTCTACAGGTGAGTGAAAAGCACTCACCTCATAGTTCTCCTTTTAAGTTGAATTTGTATGTAAGTTGGAACAGGTAAATGTTTTAAGTATAACTCCAGCCAAGTTTTTTTTGCACAGCATAGGGAAAGGTTTTACCCCCTGTAAAGTTTGTTTTGCTGTGTGTGCCCCTGTTCAGAAGATTCCGCCTCACTTTCTGTCCCTGTGACAATTGGATTTTGAAAAGTTTGGGTTGTTGCGGAAACATGGATTGGTGATAAAGCTTTCCCATGATCACTCTTACAGAAGTGAATTTCCCTTCTTGGGGTAGATTTCCGCTCACTTATTGTTGTCTCAAGGACAGGAAGTGAGATTAAATCTTTCTAATGAGGATACAGACAGCAGTAAAAACCTCACAGTGACCCGGAAGAACAAGTGGGCACCCCTCCTCTGCATGTCTAACAAGACCCAACTTCCTGTGATGTACGACAAACCAGACCCAAAAAAGGCGGACACTCCTCGTCAGCAAGATCGCGGTACCATTACAACTGCCCCTGCTGTACAGCAATAGCCTCCCGTTTGTAACTCGGGGACTGCCTGTATATGTTTTTTTGCGCTGACATATACTCTAATGATTAGTGGGTGTCTCGAGCTTTAAAAAATGGGGACATTATGGGGACAGGCTTTATTTTCTACTGCAGGCCCAACATTTTATGGAACCTTTTCCACATGGAGCCTTAAAAAAGGCTGACTTGTATATAGAATACTATTTCACATGTTTACATTGAATTTAATTTTGCCTGCAATTTTCCTTTTTAAAGATACATTAGCAAATAAAAATGGATGTAGCTATACATGCCAACTTGACCTCAAACCTTGACTTTTGTCTTGATTGGTAGCTTTTATGGCCAAAACTTAGGCTTTTGTCGGTTTAGGCTTGGGGCCCATTCTACACACAATGCTTATGTGCTCTATGATGAATGAGCCTTGTGTAATTTCCAGCTTTATAGCTATAATTTCCCATAAATTGTGGGTGTTTTTGTGAGATTTGAATAGTTGCAGCACTATTATAATATTGTATGGAGGACAGAGGAGTGTTCTGTCCTCCTTAATGTGAAAGGCCTTTTATTCCCATGTTTAACGTTGATTATCAAGAAAATATCCTATTTGTATGCAGCATCAATTCAGGGTTTTCTTTTTCTTTTTTTGCACGTTGGATAATTGTTACAGAAGCCTGCAAATGTAAGATCCTTGAGCTTTCATTATTAGAACTTCAAAACATGAAGTCTGACATGTGTTTTACCACGTTTTAGAAGCAAGCTTTTAGCGCTGTTCTTTTTGCTAGCTAGCAGATTGAATATTGTAGAATATCTGCATAGATTTGCGACCAAATAGGTTTCTTTATTCCTTTTGTTGATGTTTTTGGTTTTCTTTCTTCTGACTTTGACACCAGTTGAATGGCGTAGAGCAATGGAAAGCTATGATTGCACATCTGTCTTTAAGATTTTTTTAGTTATTATGCTAATTGTTCCTAAAGAGTGAAGTGTCAGATGAAAGCCAAAGAAACCTTCATTTTGATGTAGTTAAAACATTTGTTGAAGGGGCAGCTATATACAGGTGAAACTCGAAAAATTAGAATATAGTGCAAAAGTTCATTTATTTCACTAATACAACTTAGCCGTCAGACCAGGAGATTTCGGAGCACTTCATGCTTTCTTCCGCAGACGAGCTCTATGGGGATGCTGACTTCATTTTCCAGCAGGACTTGGCACCTGCCCACACTGCCAAACATTTTCTGAGATTGTGGATCTGGGTTTTCATGAGCTGTAAGCCATAATCATCACAATTATGACAAATCACGGCTTGAACTATCTTGCTTTGCATGTAATGAGTCTATCTCATATATTAGTTTCACCTTTTAAGTTGCATTAGTGAAATAAATGAACTTTTGCACGATATTCTAATTTTTCGAGTTTCACCTGTATCTGTATAAATTTATCTGGCGAATAGCTTATGTATAAAACAATGCATGGATGCATTTCTTTGATATTTCGGCCATACACACACTGAATTTGCATATGGCCAGCCACTTGACCTTATTGCTTCATAGCGTATATAAAGGGAAGGATGAAAAATCTGCCAGGTAAAGTAGAAAACACTTCACCTTTACGGAGTATAGAGCTTTCACTGTCTTTATTATTTTCTTCTCTTGCCGTACAAAATATGTTGATTCTGCCAGTTTTTTTCCTCCAAGTTTCTTCCTGTTGTAGGGTGACAACATTTTTAGGGGCCGTGAGAGTGGAGTATAAGGCTGCACATTGATGCAGCTTTTTTTACCCAGCATAACAAAGTTGTTACCCAAGAAGAGGCTGGTCACTTCCATGTACACGTTTCATGCCCAGTACTGCCCCTCCTGGTAAACGATAGGCTCGTCCTATCACTATACTTCCAATCTCCCTGTCCTGGTAAGCGAGACTATATCAGCGGAAAAGACAGAGCGCTATTGCATTGGCACCCTTGGAGAGGAAGTGTGTTCCCTTGCAGGGTCCCTATGTGATAATAAAGGAAAGAAAAAGACCAACAGGAAAGGAATGCAGCCACCACATCTAAGGACTCGTAAGCTGCAGTTTATTACATTCATGTCTTTAAGTTAAGCTTCCCTTTAACTGTTGTTCTACTAAGTTGTTAAGTGAATTGCATCTTTTACTGGCTTATAGAGTCACACAAAACAGTCAGAGACTGTCATCATAAGGAAATCAAAAGCTGCTGACAGGTAAAAGCTGCTTCACCTGAATGTCAGGCCGGCCTGACCAGGACAGGACAGTTAACATCCTCCTGGGAGCCAGCGACCATTCTAGTACTGCAGATGTGTCAGTACTTGCCATAGAGAAGGACTGCCTGCCCATAAACGTCTCTCAATAATACATGATTTGGGGAAGGACAGTTTGGAAGTGTGTGCTGGTAGTTTAAATCCTGTATCTGGAACTGTTATTAGTCCTGAAAGCTGTGGAGATCCGGTTGGGGAGACTTAAGGTGCCCATACAGCTTACAATTATCTGCAGATTTTCTGTGGTCGGATGGGAAAAAGTGCAACAGATTGGCCCAGGTGGAGATTACTCCATCCACACAGTTAAGTGTAGATGGAGGAATCTGTTGCACGTTTTCCATCTGACCACAGAAAATCTGCAGATAATTGTAAGGTGTATGCCCAGCTTAAGGGCTCACATGTTTGTTGGTGTGCGTTATGTAAAAATGCTTGTCTGCATACATGTAACCCTAACATATGACCCTAACATATGACCGCAAAGAAGAATGACATTTTTTTTTTCTTAACTTTGAATAAGTTTTAAAAGTAGTAAACTGTAACAGTGCATCGCACCGCATCTACACAACACACACCGGTGGGTCTATGTTTTTTGGATCAACTTGAGACTTCTGGTGACTGTGAGCTCTTTGTTTTTTGTGGGCAATGGGCAGTAATCCGAAGGAGGGATTTTCATACTACCATGGGGTTTTTATGAGGTAATTCTTTATTTGTTCAATGAATGGATATGTGATTGTCATATAAAATTGTGGTTTTATACAAAATGATACATGATTCCCATTTACAATTTAACTTTGTATGTAGGAAATGGTGTGGTGAATGTTTGTTGAGTCTCAGAAACAGGGTTATATTTTTGTTTAAATAGCATGTACTCCAAACGTTACCAGCATAGGGGCGGTGGCAGACTGGCAGTCTTATAATTTTTGTGTTGTGTTATTCCCATGGATGCAGGGAAGAGAGTACTGGGGCAGAAACTCACAACTTGTGTGGGACAAGCTGTATGTAGCCACTGTAGCAGAATGTGTCCCTGGCATGGAAGGAAATGTTAGCTCCCTTGTCAAGTGAGCAGGTTATGCTGCCAAACAATGCCTCATGCTCAATTCTTTTCCTGTTCTCTTCTATCATTTAACATGTTCCCTTTTAAGCAAGAAAAGGTATTTATGAGAAATGTATAAAATATTTTTTTCCTTTTAAGTGCAGAGATGACTCCACAGTATTTTAAGAGGTTGTATAGGCAGAAGGTTTTACTAATCCTATAACTAGCATTTACTGCATACGTAAAAGAATACAAACTAAACACAAGCATTTTCTCATGAATCCATGCCCAAACTATTTTAAAGTAGGAAAACAGCTAGGGGTACTTCCTATGTGATCAACATTACCAGGATTTGTGTTCTTGGCAGGTCATACCCGGTTATTGAATTACCAAGAGACTCTTGGGTAGTGCCCATTCCCGATTCACAGAGCTCACATTACACTCTGGTCGGAAATCACCTCTGATGTTGCTGGTCTCTTAAAACCTGTTAACCATTATTTTGATGGAGCTGGTACGATACAAGGTCTCCTTTGTACCAAGCACCACTGAAACACAATATTGCACTCCCAACAGCTTCGCACACACTCTTTAAGGGGCAAAACAGTTTTAACAACTTGCAATAAAGAGAGAACGAAAATGATCATGTGTGAAAACAGTAGAAAAGGCCAGTTTGGCTATGCGTCGCTTCACTGAAATGAAGTAAATTGGAGCTAATTGTGTTTTGAGGTTCCATTCTGCATTCACTAATGTGATCACCCTCATATTCAAACCAACTTTTATTTATCTTTGTTCAATCATTTTATGTTAAATTATTTAACAGGGTTTTTTATTTTCAAGGGTAGTTCTAAGAATCTTGGGGACTTCAGGCAGGTTAAGTTGTGAGAACAGTCAGTCAGCTACTGACAAATCAAAGACTGTTGGGGAGTTATATAGATTGTCCATATCTTGGTGGAATTCAGAGAAACGTTCTCTTCGTTGGTTGTTTACTTGTCACATCTTACATGTAGTTTTATTGAAGGCCGGGTCCAAGGTCTTCAGTGTCCTGTTTTGTTACCTTTTTAAGGTAGAATTTATGACATGTTCTGCAGATTTTTTTTCTCAGTTATTGCTGTTTAAGGAAGAGCTGAGCTGTATGTGGTTTTGTGGGATTCGGTAGGGTTATCTTTATAGGCTTGGCTGCATACTCGGTCTTAGGCCCGTTTTGGCTTCCTGTTTTTTTTTAAAGCGAGACACTAAAGGTATGATTTTATTGCGTTGGACCGCCTTATGGGCCTCCCGGATTGCTATTGGGGATACCTCCGGGAAGCTGTTGTGAGTAATGTAGTCCTGAATGCAGTATTGTATAGTAGTGCAGATGGCAGGATCTGAAAGGAAGGAATCATTGGTCTGTGCTATGTTGAAGCAGAAGCACAATCAGACACGCATCCCATCATGATTGGACCATGGGACTGGTAGGAGTGAGGAAACCATGACTACCGGCAGTGATGACAATTGAGTAGAAATAGGGTCTGTTAGTGAAAACGTTTGATGGGGCTGAGTAAAATATATAGTCGCATCTGGTTGTATTAGTTTCCCAGGCGTTTTCTTTTTAGATGAAGTATGTTCTATCAGGCTTGCAATGCAACAAGTGAAAAGTCTACCACTCCGGCAAACAAAAATGTAGTTAAACCTAATTTGGGGGGGTTTATACTGTATGCTTACTCACTAGTTTTCATTAGGCCATTCATATCACATAAGTGAATGTACTTAACTAGCTACATTTTGTAGTTATGGGTATTGCCATCTTCTGAATGGCTGAGAGTGTGAGCCTGGGAAAACACAGGACAGCATGTTCTCTGTTGTAAACCATGTTCTCTCTGAGTCCACTGTGGCCTTCTGCACACAGCAAGGAGCGCAATGGTTGAAGTTGTACAGTGCAGAAGCATTTATGTAACGGCTGCAACCTGCATAGGGCCCTTTCGAGAAACATTCTAGACCTGGCTACATTCAATTTTGTGAAACATACTATGTATATTATCTGTGTATTTAGATGTTTCCCTGGAGTTCAGCTATGATTATATTTGATTACAGCTGTCTCGACATCGATGTCGGGATCCGCTCCGGCTGCGGTGCCTCAATATACCGCGAGCTGTAGCTCGCGGTATACTGAGCTTAGGGTAACGGGAGGACGCTAGTTTGTGTCCTCCCGTTACCCTAAGGAGAACTATGGGGAAAAGCCCTGAACTCCATAGTTCTCCTTTTAAGTTCACTCTCTGACTCTCACAGCTGCAGTGTTTCATGCATAGCATTAGCTTTAATGGATCTTACTTGATGTCCGGTGTTGCTTTTTAATTATCATTGAGGTATGAGAAAAGAGAGTATAGGTTCCAGAACGAACTGTTGACACAAGCAGTCATTGTCATTCAGCTGCTTTGCATTTGATGTAGAAAATTCATGCCGTCTTCATTCTAACAGACAGCTCGCCTCAAACACAGTATTCTATCTGCACTAGATGGGAGATGAAGTGCTTCATTAACCATTTTCTGTAAAGTTTTTCACATGGCCACTATAAAACAATGTCCTTCTTACAGTAGTCACATACTAGAAATTCACATGATCCAGCCACTTGATAGAAGTCTTTCCACACTGGTCCTCTGAGACGGACCTGGTGGGCTGTACCATAGACCCGGAAGTGATAATAATCTATTGTAATGGGATATAAGGAGGCCCCTCTGGATATTTTCCATTGCATTGATGCATCTTTCCCCAGTATAATTCCAGTGAGGAAATTACTTCCACGTTTCTTGCTGGCAACACCTCACCAGTCACAGAATCACCAAAATGCAGTTGCTACTTTAAGTGATATTAAAGTCAAAAGGCTTGTAAGCTATTTTGAATGCTGATGAAATCACTTACAATGGATGCTGCTCCTTGATGTTTTAAAGCTTTTTAGTTTCCTGCAGAATCAGTTGGTCCTTTTAAGCACTGGCCCTGATATGCTGTTTTAGGGTGGATCCTTTCCCTTGCAGGGTCCTATGGAGCCACCCTTGTGTGTGCTAGCAAGCTGTGTGTGTCTCCACAAGTATGGAAAGGCAAGCTGCTCTTCCCCCTCTTCCCTCCTCTGCTCTCCAGGCTAGTAGATGGACAACTGCTGGAGTCTGCATTGTCCTTTGTGATCTTGTACTGGATAGGTAGTTCAGGGAAGCCGAGCTGAGAGAATTGGAGTTGGCTGTTCAGAAACATAATGACTAAGTGCTTGGACATAAATGTAAAATAGTTTGCTGGGCAAGGTATATTTGTTTGATCTGAAATCATTATTGAAAAAAAAAAAAAATTGACAGTTTAATACTACTTAAAGTGGATCTCTAGGTAACCCCCTCCCCCTTTTTTTTTAATGAAGTGGGGAAGGAGTAGACCCTCTGCCAAGTTTATATTGTTGCCATTGTCCCTATGACCATTGTCATCTCAAAAGAAAGTAAGGGGAAATCAAGTTTTAGGGTGGTAGAACAAGAGAGAATGGGGAGATTTCCTCTTGCTCCTCTGGGGCAGGGATTGAAGGGAAGTCCCCCAATGGCACAAAACAGAAAATAAACTGGCAGGGGTTTTAATCCTTTTCTAAGCTACCCAAAACAAAAAAGTTATTCTTTTTATAAATGATCTTAAACCCTCAAAGACAAATATATATATATGTAATAGCACACTTTACATCTCTCTTTTCCCTGCATTCTTTCTTTCCAGCAAATTCTTCCATCCAAATGTCTATGCTACTTCCTTCTATAGTGTCGCTACACTGCCATATGTGGTCTCGCTGGAACCGCAGCTAAGCCCCCCTCATGTGCACTCTCCCGGCCGGTCTCATGAAAGGGCATCCCCAAGTCCCTGTTCTAAATCATTCCTTAACTTCTCCTTCCAAGCCTGCGATTGACAGCAGCTCTATTCCCACTACCCTCCTAAACAAGCAGCATGACTTTCTGTAAGGGTGAGACCCCGCTCCAAGCTCACTCTTGTGATGGGCTATAATCTCACCTTTTAGTTTACTTATTTGTATTGAAATTATAGTCTATCAGGGGAACGAACTTGGAGTGGTAGCTACTTTACAACACACACAGGGACCACAAGGAACAGAAGTAGCCCCCCTCCAGAAGAAAGGACGGCACTAGTTGAATGATGTAGTTGATTAACGGTCAGCAACTGTTATTTGTATAAAACGTATTGTGATGATGACACTAAGCCAATACTCAGAAGCTTCAGTACATCATGGCAATCAAATTTGTCCTTAAGTCATATTTGGACAAATACCAGGAATCTGGTAGTGAAATACCCGAGATAAAAACTACAGCTGTTTTTTCCCCAGCTGTTTTCAGACTTCTCTATTGTCAGCAAGCTGCCCTTGATGTCATGGGTTCCCCCTTTTCCAGAATTACCAGGTTTTTTTTCCCGGGGCTGTATGTGGGCCTGAAAACTGTATGTGGGTGATCGGTAAGCGTGGGTAGGGTAAGTTCTAGTTAAGTTATGGTGCCTACTATTGTACAACTGTTAAGGACAAAGTACAAATTCACTTTAATTTGTGGCATGGATTGTCCCACAGCATTATCATATACAATGCAGCGTTATCAGCTCTGCATTGTATGTGGAGGAGGCAGACGTGCTCCTGGAGCCAGGAGTCCCTTAGCCTGGGTTCACACCATTTTCCGGACCAGATGTGGACCAGACCTGGTATATAGTGCTTTGCGTTTTTGCAGGGATTTACCACAATTTTGCCGCAACTGGAATTTTTTAAAACTTTTTTTTAGCTTAAAATGGTCTTACAGGTGCGGTTCAGTGCGTTCCATGCGTTTTTTTTGTGTTCCAGTGCATTCAAGACCAGACAAAATAGGATAAGCAGTATTTTTCTGGTCTGGAATGGACTGCGCTGGTGGCAACAGAGGCCAGAAATAGCATAGGGATACATTGGGATGCATTTTGGGTCTGGAAACAATCTGGTCTGGAGGTAATCTGGATGTGGTGTGAATGGGCCCTCAGAGAGGAGGCTTTGCAGGACTGGTTACACAGATCTAGGGAGCTTGCCGCAGTGAACCCTTCCCAAAAAAACCTCACAATTTTGAATGAGTGAGCTGCAACTGAGAGAGAGCTTTCAGACATTGGACAGTATAATCCTCTCCAGAACTCCTTGATAGTCTTGAAATTACATGATTAATTTGTATGTTGAGAACCACATTAGTGGTAGTCCAGTGGTTTTTGAACATCCTCAGATGTTCACCTATTGCAATCACTGTGCAGTTGTAGGAGTACAAAATCTAATATTGCTTTTTTGTCAAGCAGTACATCCTGGAACAAACTGCCGACCCTGGTAACCATATGTTCTCATGAGTAATTACCAGATTTTGTGTCTCGTTTGTCGTTGTCCTTTAAAAGGTTTAGCACCAGACACAAATAGCTGGAATTTTGTCTGTCGCAATCTTGAGACACCATCAGTTGTTTTCATATCCTCTTCTGGGATGAAAGCACTGGTCCATCAGCTGCCACAGTGAAAGTTTACATATCACGTTAGGGAAAGTGACAATATGGCAACTTGTTTGTACTCGCAGATCTGCTTATTAACACCAGGAGCAATAACAACATTACCACTATGTACTCACTCAGGCAGCCTTCTGGCCAGCAGATGTCAGGTTCCGCTCCAGAGATCTGTTCCGTGTTATTTGAGACGATGGACGTCTTATGTTGCAGTACATCTCTGTTTTCATCATTGAGTCTTTGTATGCGGTTTTATTGTTTCCAGGAGCATACTTCCATAATGTGTCTCAAAAAGACATGTGCTTAGTAAAGAGTCTGTAAAACAGCAAACAGTTTCCAAGCACACTCACCAGCCAGCATGCAAAAAAAACTGTCTCACCACCAAGGTTAAAAGCAGAGGTTCAGATACACGTCTTCTGCAGAATATGTGAAAGCCGCACAGCCACGTCAAGGCACTTCCATATAGTGCGGTCCTAACTCTAAACTATGAGAGTCTCCATCTTGGAGCACATGGGGCAAAAGATTACATTGGGTGCAGGTTTGTCAGGAGGAAGCCCAACCTCCCTTAAAGGCACAGGTACGCACAAGGGACCCCGCACATCACAACGGCAGCTGAGACCCCCCCATGCGTCACTGCACCAAATCAGTCAAGCAAAACAAATGGCAAACGCACTCATCAATTCGTTCCCAGCTTTACAGCAAGGTGCACACGGAAGGGCTTCAAACACTAAAACAGCAAAAAGTTTCCAGGCAAAAAGTTTTACTGTTTGAAGCCCTTTCGTGTGCACCTTGCTGTAAAGCTGGTAATTAATTGATGAGTGCGTTTGCCATTTGTTTTGCTTGGTAAAGAGTCTGTATCGCTCTTCTTTTTTTTTTATTTTATTTTTTAAGGTTTATTATGAAACATATTCGACACAAATGTTTATCTTTTCATATTGTTATTCTTATGATTTAGTTTGACAATAGAGGAAAGCTTGGCCATAAGGCAGTTTGTTAAAGCTGAACTACAGCCAAAACTTTTTTGGTTTCATTTTTAATAATAAAGAAGGATTTTATTGACTCTGTTATCCCATTAAGTATATCTTTTCCTTGATTCCTGTTCTGATGACCATTGGCTTTTGGACAAGAAGTATTGTCTGCGTCTGTGTCCATCCATTGGGAAATGTAACACTTGACAGAAATTGCAAATAGGGCTGCAACCAACTAATCGTTGTCAACTATTCTCATTATCGACTAGTTGGTTGGATCCGCTAGCTCTCTCCACCAAGCTGGGAGGAGGGCACAGCAAGCAGTGGGTGGGTGCAAAAGCCAGCCTGATATTGGCTATTGCAATTTGAAATGGTCAATAGTAGGATGGCTATTGCACCCGCCCACTACCTGCTGTATTTACATTCAGCTGGCAGCTGTCATTCCCTAGCTGAAGCTATTCAAGCGTCATGTGCTTACAATACACTGATTTAAATTTTTTTTTATAAAAGGTGGGAAAAAAGTCATTTTTCAGTTTTGGCCTGGCAAATTCTGCTGCTGGAGATGCGTTGCAATGCCATTCATTTCAATGGCACCCCAAACGGGCCTCCCACCCACAGTGTGATCGCCCACACTGGAACGCCCGGTACTGCAATGCCGTGCGTTCCAGTGCAGTGCGATTGCAAAAAAATTGTGCATGCAGTTTTATTCTGCATTTGTGTATTTTATTTTAAATTTAAGGATGGTATTTTTTTCATTTTTTGTATCCGATTTAATTAAAAAAAAAAAAAATGATCGGCCAACTAATTGATTATATGAAAATAATCATTAGTTGCAACCCTAGTTGTAAACCTTTCCCATAGTATAAAAAGTGTGCTTGTGTCTGTTTTTTTTTCCAGTAGCATGTGGATGATTTAGAACCTCTGGTCCCTTCACTTCTACCCCTGTGACCACACTGGATGTTGGAGCACATCTCTTCAATGGAAAACACAAACTGCAATAAAAACTTGGAGGTTTTAAACCTTCAAAGCTCTAACCAAATGTCACATGCTCCTCTTCAAACAATGTGAATACTGAATGGCAAGTCAACACATAAGTACAGCAAGTGGCCTGCAGGTTTGTTGCACCTTTTTGTAGTGTTTATGCCACCCCTTTACTGTTACACAGGGTTCCTCTCTCCACAGCGTTCTGTCTGTATCTGAATTCAGCACGACTGTATGTGACTCCATCCACACAGCTGCGTTATTCATGTGCAGATCAATTCATAGGATCTGTGTATGAAAATCCTCATAGATCTCAATGGACTACAAGTGTGGTCATCCCTGCACTTCAGGTCCAGTTTTGCAGCCCCATAACTGAAAGTCTGTACCTCGGGAACAGTCTGCAGGAGCTTGTACAATGCATCGGGTAAAATAGTCTAAACCTTGGGAACAGTCTGCAGGAGCTTGCACAATGCATCGGTGAAAAAAATAGTCTAAACCTTGGGAACAGTCTGCAGGACTCTGTACATTGCACCGGGGAAAATAGTCTAAACCTTGGGAACAGTCTGCAAGAGCCTGCGCTTTGCATCAGGGAAAATAGCCTGTACCTCAAGAACAGTCTGTGGAAACCTTTGCATTGCATCAGGGAAAAAAGTCTAAACTTTGGGAACAGTCTGCAGGAGCTTGTACAATGTATCGGAGAAAATAGTCTAAACCTCAGGAACAGTCTGTAGGAGCCTGTGCATTGCATCAGTGAAAATAGCCCTTACCTCTGGAACAGTTTGTAGGAGCATGTGCACTAGAAATGCTTTGCAGACTCAGTTGCAAAAAAATAAATGTGTATGTATGTATGATGTGTGTGTATATATGTATATGTGGAATTGGCCTTTAATGCAACCCGTGTTAATGGTAGTGCATCGCAACAGCGTGAAGGGGGCCTAAATGTTGAAATGAAGCAAGTAATTTTTCACTAGCTGGTGTCTCCAGTTTTTGTAAATGACCTCCAGTGGGCTTGTTCAATAAAACTGCAAGGAACAAAGCTCTTGGTACAAAGTACAGTATCCAGCAGCAGCCAGATTGGTACAGGATAGATTGCATTTGCTTGCATTAACGTTTTTATTGAATGAGAATGTGTTTTTGTTATACATAACAATCAGTTTTTCAGTTCCCAACTGTCACTTTAAATTTTATATTAAAATATATTATATGCCACAGGCTATTGTGTAAGAATGTTTTTTTTTAATATTGGAGGTCCCTCGTGAAATTAAGCTTAGCTCTCTGATTCAGAAAGATATCAAGTGAAGGTGGACACAGTGTTTGAAGTCTATGGGTGTGTTTGATGAAAATACCTGTGGTAACCTAACAAAACTTGTGTGCACTCTAGCTTCCTGTGCTAAGCAAAATATCCTCTGCATGGAAAATAAACACACAGCGATTGTTCCCCTTTGCAGCATGTGTAAATATTACCTGAGGTAGGAAAAATGGTCATGTTCAATGTTCCAATTGATTTATTTGTACACAAAACACCTGGGTCTCCACTCGCTCAATTGGTGATCGTGGCATATATTGAGTTATCAGAGCAACTCAAATTGATTTATGCACAATGTCTGTGCAGACATTCAGCACAGGGAAAATATCAAATTGCCATCACTAGAAAAAAAAAATACGCTTGGCCTCATTTATCAATGTATCAAAGGAAGGACTGCCTGCATTGTTCTGTGATGGCCAATCAGATTAAAACCTTAAGGAAAATGTTAAAATCCGACATTTTAACCCTATCCTGCATAGCTAGGCTTGGAAAAAAAAAAGTATAAAAAAAGTTCCTGCCTCAGATCCCCGTAAACTTAGGCGAGGATGATATTTAACATTCTTTAGGGAGAGCTGAGGATCCAAAATCTTGTGAGACTTCACTCCTACAAAGGTCTTTGTTGATGCAGGTCAATTGAGGTACTTTGTGCTGTCAGTTTTCTAGAGAACCTTCATGTCTCATTGGTACACCCAGCAAGGGCTGCCTTCCGCATAGTGGGTGAAGGAGATAAGAGCTGAAGCACCACCCCAGAGTATTCAAGTCCGTTAAGCTCATAAAATGTTCAAGCAGAATATGTGTATATAACCACCGAGCTTCAGGGGCTCAAAAGCACTCCCTTCACCAGGGGTGGAATTAACATAATAGTCATATACATACAGTACATACATATAAAATGTGTGTCCCTTTTGCCAAACCAGTAGACAAGCCAAAACTAACTTGCAACAAATTCCTAATAGTGATAACCTTATGTTCTGAAACAATTTTTTCCATAGGGGCTGTAATATTTAGTGCTTGGGCTTTGCATTATAGCTTAAGACCAACTTAAGCCAAAAAATCAGGCCCTAGTATCTGTGGTGAGTGTTGGCAGCTGCCAACCCCCACTATCTCTGGTCCTGAATCGCCAATGCAGAATAGCTTATGTTCATCACCAGGTTGAACTTTGCTGGCGTCATTCAACTTAATGTCCAGGGCATTATGTGCCTGCCCTCTGCTCACAAGTCCTTGACTTGGCCTTGTCATCATGTGGTGCTTCTCACTGCATCATTCATGATCCAAATAATGCAATACACTGACCAATGCCAGGAAGACCATCCATAAGCTAGAACCCTTCACTGTGCATGCAGTAGAGGCTGCCCCGTTCCAGTCAGGGAGTCTAGAAGGCTATATAGAAAAACAACCGGGCACCTTTCCTGGTGCAGTTAAAACCTTTTTATTCAATTAAAGAGTAAACAAAAATATACTCGCAAATAAGGCAGGATGTAAAAGCATTAAAATGGACTGACAGTCCTTGATGGAATAGCTAGGTTTTACCTGCACCAGGAAAGGCGCCCGGTTGTTTTTCTATATATCATTCATGATCCACCCACTATTGGAGGATAAGGAGAACCTGTGATGCAACACCAAATGGAGGGCCCTGGGGAAAAGGTGTGTATACGTTTTCTTTTTAAAGGGCCGGTAAGTGCACAGGGATGGGAGATTTAAGGGTTATGTACTCATGAGCATTTTGGCAAGCCAAATATTGGCATTTATGACAGGACCACACAAAGGGGGGAATTAATAAAAAGTGTCTGGGAAAAAACTTTGTCTCGTTTGTATCACCTGGAGCGTAGTTAATAACCTTTTAAATGTTTGTTTATTTTCTAAGCTGTGTGGGGAAATTTTTTTTGAAGGTGGTTGGTTGCTATGGGCAACTGCAACTGTTGAGAGAGAACTTTTGTCGGATACTTTTTATTCCCCCCAATGGATGTGCCTCAGGCTGATTAGTTGTGCACGCATGACCCATTTGTCCTTGGATGTCTGTGGCAATTTTTTCACATATTCCATCAGCTTTTGATTAAAACAATTGAATCGCTCAAGGCATGCTTCCACCAATGGGCTATATACCTTTTATATTCAGGATATCTATAGAGGAATATTGGTACGGTGCATTTGTCCAGTTAATCGTTTTTGCACTTAAAAGCTGATTAAAATAATTTGAAATCCCCACAGAATGGCTGGTGGTATGGTTTACATAACTCAATCTCCTATCCTCAACTCAATAAAGACCGGTAAAGGGAGGGCGGCAGGACATAAGCAAACATACTTGCCCTTTAGAATATGGTTTTAGCAGAAAGAACATTAATGAATAACGATTAAAGCGAAACTTTACCCATATCTTTAAAATAACAACAAACACACCTTTAGAAATCTTTAGTAATGACAATCTACAAACACATACTTCTAGATAATTGCCGGCTTTGTATTCTTTGCATTCCGCATTTCTCTTTTATTTTCCAGCCTTCTGGTAACGGCCATCTTAACTAAGGGCAGATTACTAGCTCTCCATTTACTTCCTTGAATTCTGGAACATGTGACTAGACATGTGACTAGGACGTGTGACTATGCACATCATCTCATGGGAGGAAAATGCCTTTCCCTGAGATCTCATGAGATACAGATGAGATTTCCCAGCAATGCTCTGCTGCTGTAACCTTCCCAGGATGCAACGCTTTGGCACATTACATTATTTGTGCCAGATCAGGACCAGGAAGTAGATGAACTCTATTACTCTATATACTCTAAGTACTCTATAAGTAAATGAAAAACACATTTGTTTAACTAATGAATGTAAGATGATTTTAAATCCGCATACAGAGCTGCATGCTGGTGTTATTTTTAGGAAAAGGGGGTAAAGGTCCGCTCTAATAATTTGTTACAAACTGGTTAATACATTTGATGCCTGTTCGGTTTGTAACATTGCAATTATTCTTCAATTGAATGTGCTACCTGTTATAGAGTAGCTTGTATTGTATTTCTGCTGGAATAGTTACTACATTCTTCCTTTGATATACTAAATACAGTATAAAGAGAAAGAAAATCTTTGGATGAAGACACTATAACTTAAATCTGTTTTGTGCGATTTTTACCCTTTTCTGACCTCACAGTGATTTTTCCTTCAAATCTGTCTGCATGTCAAATTACATACAAATTAGATGTCTAGCATTTCATAACAACCCAGTGAGACAGGAAATCAGCATTTTCAATAATTTGCTGTCATGGCTAATGACCTGACAGCAAAGTGGCTCCTCAAAGAGAAACATAAAATAAAATCTCCATGTAGCTACCCTAAGAGTAAGGTATAAAAAAAAGCAGAAAAAGTTTTGACAAATGACAAGTTCCTGAGGCTAAGCTACTGCTTATCTCTAGAACACAGACCTGATGAGGAACTGTCATCTGTGACATTTGCAGAGGTATTATGGCTTGTAGGCAAGTACCCTGTCCTATGCATGCTTTGATGTCACCAGAAGATGGTAATGCTGTCACTCCCACATGTGGCTGCGCTATAAGTAAAATCTTTGCTGAGGGCTGCTGTAGTTTCTTCTCCATAGACTGGCTGAGATAGCTGACTCAACCAGACGGAAAACTGAGCTCTGGGAAATATGAAATCCGTCTTCTCTTCTAAAAATGCTGGTTGCCTGGGTGCATTGCTGATTCCTGCCTTCAGTATTATGAATCACTGACATGGAATCAGTAGGCAGATCCAGTTCACTGCATCTAGAAGTACTGAAAACAGACAGCAGGACAACCAGCGATTTTAGAGGTTCAGCAATGGCAGTCTACATGTTTCTACCATACGCTTAAAGGGGCACTGAGAGGGTTAGAAAACATCATGAGAAAAACCTGGAGACCACATTTACTGGTCTTATTTACTGGTCTAGGTCAAGTATGCACATAAGGACTACTTT
>NW_017306387.1:352671-361188 GCF_000935625.1 Nanorana parkeri | reverse complement strand
GTTTATGCAGCAATATTGACCTTCAGGGATGAGCTGTCTCCCGCAGTACTACTTTTTGGCCACAAGATGTCCTTGCGCTTATGAGTTAAATGACACACTCAATCATTCAACCCAGAATACTGAGGAGGAACTATAAATGCAGGGCATTGTGACCCCGCCCCCAGAGGGGTATCACCACTGTGCCCTTCATAGTTCTGTCACTGGGGGGGCAACTGCTGCAGGTATGAAATGCAGGTGCACGGTTTGCGCTGTTCAGTTTTTACATCAGCAGGTACATAAAACTAAGAGTTAGCAAGTATTTCACCAGCCCACTAAGGATCTTCAGCCAAGATGCCTTTTTTGATGTTTTAGCATCATGTCAAACAAATAACACGACGTTTTGGAACCACTCAAGGTCTAGTCATCAGGCATAGTATATAATGATGAAGGGACCGGACCCTACGTGGTTCTGAAATGTGTCTTTTGTTTGACATGATGCTGAAATCTCAACAAAGGCATTTTTGGTTGATCCTTGGTGTGCTGGTAAAATACTTGCTTACTCTTGGATTTATGCGACACCAAACGCAGATCACTTCTGTGCCCATTCTACTAAGGGGAGTACCGGTAGTAGTGCCATGTGATATCTATTCTAGAAGACTAGAGGTACCCACAAAATACTACATGGACTCCACTGCAGATCTTAGTCATCTAACTCTGGCACTGGGTATTCACTTCAATGTGACCCTGCCAGCCCAGGGTTATCCAAAAGCAGAGCTGTAAAAAATGTATTGAAGAGAGTATGGTGCACTCCAAGCAGCTTCTCAACCTTTCAATTGAGTGCTTAAATGATTCCCAACAGATGCTGCCATTGTTCTTGTTCATGAGATCTTTGAGCTCATCAGCCCACGCTATGGCATCCTAAGCAGTGCAATGTTTTGCAGTTTCTCCCAAAGGTACACAGTCACTGTTGGTTGGTTAGAGCTCCGAAATGTCACACTGCCTCTTATGTGACTAATAAATTGCTTGTGTTTGAGTATATGGTGTTCAGGCATCTATACCATACCTGTAAAAAAAAAAAAAAGACTGATCATACTGACCTTTCCAGTGGTCGATGTGTTGAAATTCAGCTGCTTTGCTGCTCCCCAGCCACATTTCTCTGTGTGTGGAATACCTGCTTCCCTGCTAAGTAAAGTGGTTTTTCCTGCTGGTTTATAAGTCACTACAGGATGTTTTGGCCATCAGGAGGAGCCACAGAATGCAGCAGGGGGAAAGGGTATTTGACCCACCCAAAGCATCAAATACTTGCAGCAGCCGTGGAACAGCGAGCTGGTGTGTTTCAACACATGGAACACTAGAAAGGTAAGTATGATCACTCTTCTTTTACAGGTATGCTTTTGGATACAAGTGGCCTTGTGATGACAGGTTCACTTTAATTTCTGGCTCTTTATGGAATGTGCTGTTCCAGTGTTATCATCCCAATCAGGTGACTCACAGGTCACCTCTTTATTTACGTATATAATCTGGCTGTAATTGTTTAAGTCTTCATTTCTGTAATGTGACTGTGCATAATTGCTGTTTCCTGGGATCCGACATGTTGTCCTTGGGCCAAGACAGATGCCACATTACACAATATGCGGAACACAGATAATTCAAGTTTGAGTCAAAGTGCCCCAATTAGCACCTTTTGTGGTTTAATCATTAAGCACTTGCTCTGTCATTATTTAGTTTGCGGAGATTAAATAAAAAAACAATCCTGGAAATGAACTCTTACCAAACGGGTCACATTGAAAACTTGTGTTCAGTTTATTGAGAGCCGCAAATTCATCTAACTCTGGTTGTGGGTAAAGTCCAAGGTTTGCCCCGGGGTTGTTTGCATTGCTCACCAAAATCACAAAAAACGTCAGTCATAGTACAGAGCAATCTGAGAATGAGTGATTCATAGAGACATCGGATGTACTCCAGGAAAGCAGGGGAGGGATCTGATCTTTTTCTGTTTTATTTACAGGTCTACTTTCCACCCCCAGCCTGTGACTGGACGGTAAAGGGAGATGAGCTCATCACTCTGCTCTCTCTTCCTATCATCATGCTCCCTGTGCTGCAGCATAACTGACTTCTTTTCTTGCTTCTGCATCCCCATCTCATGAGCTCTGCTTTACAGTGGACTGCAATACCAAGTCCAGTAATTTACACCACTTGCATATAAAAAATAAGTTTAGAATCTGTTCACACTACAGCTCCATGGTAACATGTACATTGTTGCAAGGCATGGAAAGACACGTAACATGCCTTACAGTTTCCTTTCTGCTGAATGGAGTTGGAAGCAATGATGATTGCATCCCTTTGGTTCCTCAGCTTTCATTTCTCGGTTAGAGAAGCCAGAAAAGAAGCTATTCAAGTGCGATCTGCGATTGATTAGTTTCCTTGAAGGGAAAGGTGACTCTACGGGTCTATTAGATCCCTAATATCTTAAAGAGAACCTGTCACCACTTACATGCCATCACATAGGGGGCTTGTGAGCCCCCCTATGTGATAGCATTGATGCTAATTAAAAAAAATTGTTAAAAAATAAAGTTAAATTAAAGAAAACGAAAAAAAAAAAAAATGGCCCTGCAAACATGCGCAAACTAACATAATTGTCGGGTGCGCCTACGTACAAAAACGACGATTTCACTAGACATGTCAGGTACCGCGTGTGTACTAGAGTGAGAGCAATAATTCTGGGGCCAATATTCACGGTTAGCTCTAAACTAATGGCCTGTACGGGCTTTTAAAATGTCACCTATGGACAATTTAAGGGTAGTGTATTTTCTCACCGTTTTACGCAAGCACGCAATTTTATGCTTGGCATGTTGGGTATCTATTTACTCGGCACTACCTCATTTTTTTTTAGATTTAAGAAAAAATAGGTATTATATTTTGCTGCTGTGCACTAAAATGAAGTTAAATGTATTTTTTACTGAAATGTTGGGTTTGATCAAGAGTTGCGTTATATCATGTGACATAAACATTTGCAACCGCCGCCATTTTATTCTACAGGGTTGTGCTTTGAAAGACTGACAGTTATAGGCATGACTCCCAGAGGGATGTTGGGATTTGTTGCTAAAGAGCAGCAGTTTTAAATAATTTAACATGCATTGGTGATATTTACATTAACGGGTAAAAGCCAGCCAAAACTGTTTTTGTATGTTTTTAAGGAAGGATTAGAACCCACGGCAGGTCTTTACTGCTACCCAGGACTCGTTTTAGAGATTTTCTCTTTTTCTGTTCAGTGACAATGGTTTCATCAAACAACTGGAAAAAAAAAAGAAATCCAAACTTTTGAATTGACTTTCACTGTAAACTGATCATATTCACATAGTAAAGCTGAACTCCACATCATTAAATGAAGGGAATTTATCAAAATCTGGAGCAGTCGTGCTGTGCAACCAGTCAGCTTCTCTCTTTCATTTTCAAATCTTAACTGAACAAACTGAAGACAGAAGCTGATTGGTTGCAGTTCCATACCTGAACTTCCCGCATTCTTTTTGGCTCCGCCCCATGATGTCACCACACAACACTACTTCTAATGAATGCCAGAGGCCAATGAGCCCTCTGTAAAGATTGGCGGCCATTTTCCTGTGTACCAGCACTCTCTTAGTCATACAACGGCTTCCGCTGGATTTTTTGTGTTGTTACTGCTGATCGGAGACGTAAACAGTCCGAACACCGACTGAGAGCGATAATGGATGTGAGAATCAGGTCCGGGAGATCTCATGCTGGGTCCCAAAACATATATGGCCGCACCCCACACCACTTATTGGTCACGTGTGCGGGGTCAGCTGGTCACCATTTAGCTCTGTGATTGTAGGATCTCTGGAGCAGTGGGGCGCCTTGTGATCGGCCGGACTCTCCCTGAACTTTTTTTTTTCTGACTCACGGCGACCAGGAAAGGCTTACTCTGAGTAAACCTTTCCGGGAGGAAATGTTGCTCTCCCGGGCGGCCGGGAGCCGCTATCTAATAGCGGGAGACTCCTGGAGCGTCCGGGAGAGTTGGGATGTCTGAGAGTGCCACAGAGATTAATGCGCTGCATCTCCCTTTTATTGTCCACTTAAATAGTGGGGAGGAGACCTGTAAGTAAAAGTAAAATTGCAGCAGTAAAAGATCAGGTCCCCTCTACTCTATGCAAGTGCTCTGTGGCAAGGCTGTGTTCATCTGAGCATTAGAAGGAAGGAAATATAAATCATTTGTCAGGTAAAACAGCTCTATTATACAAATTTGAATTTGTATATTAGGCTCTTTGGACGGAGTTTCTCTTTAAGAAAAAAACAAAACCGAAAAATATTGCCTTTGGAATGCAAAATGTTTGTTTGGCTGTCGTGTGTCCGTTACAGTAAAGATGTGCTGCCTAGATAGTGAATTCTTATAACAAGGACATATTAACTTGTTTTATTATTGGCTCCTCATTACCTGGTTAGAGCAGAACTCCAGGTAAAAATGTTTTTAACCTTTGCAATGAGGCTAACCCAGCAAGGGTTAACTGCTCGTTTTTGCCTACGGTCAAGAAAATAACAAAGGCTTGCTGTTAGGCCGGTCGGTGGAGCGTCTCTCCCCCTCCTCTGCAGCGGTCTAAGATCCCTGAGTCATCACATCCAATACACTGTGTATAGAATGTGAGGACGCCAAGGGACATGCCATCGCTGCAGCGTAGGAGACAGTCTGGAAGGAGTGTTGTCACAGCAGGCCGGCTCGGAGGGTTGGATGAGTATAACTTTGTTATTTTTGATCCTAGGCAAAATCGAGCAGTTAACCCTTGCAGTGCACCCACTGCAAGGGTTAATAACATTTCTACCCGGAGTTGTTCGTTAAATATTCTCATTATGGCATGGTCAGTGAGGACTGAAGAGTCTAGAAGACTTTGCATATACGGTGGTGTGTATTCTGATTGTTGACGCAATGTGGCCGTCTACCTTCCATTGATAGACTTGCAAATTATTGCTTTGTTGTCACCAGACGAGTTACCGAGGGCAGTGAGGTAATGAGTGGAGAATCCCAGATTAGGAGAAGTGCTGAGTGCTAACCACAAGCTATTTTCAGCTGCAAATCCCGATTTCTTATAACACATTGTTTACTTTAGCAAAAAAGATGGAAATGTGCACTAATAAGCCACTAGGCCTCATACCTCTCAGCAGAGACCTGATTGTATTGTTAAAGTAGTATTAAACTCTCTCTTTTTTTTTTCATTAATCAACCCAGATCAAAGAAAAATACATTGCCCAGCAAAGTATTTCTTCATATTATTGCTCCATAAGACCATGCAAGGGAAAGGAGTTACCCTAAGGGCGGGCACACACCTTACAGCCATCGCAAGACTTTTCTCTTGCGATGGTTGTAAGGTACTTAAAAAAAAAAACGTACGATCTGCCTATCTTGGACAGGCAGATTGTACTTGCGATGATCGCAAGCCGCGCCCCCCTGAGGGGCGGGCTTCCAATGACCGCAATGCTGAACGGGCAGTGTGTGCTAGCGCACACTGGCCCGTCCGGCTTTTATTGTACGAACATGCTACACACCCGCCGAACATCGTACGATGCTCGGCGGGTTTTCGAACATGTTCGTAAGTTAAAAGACGTGCGACCTTATAGTAGTAGAGGTCGCACGGCTTCCACACACCTTTTGATAATCGTACGATCGCGGGTAATCGTATAATCGTATCATCGCAAGGTGTGTGGGGACCTTTAAACAGGATTTCAGGACCAGTGCTCAGGGAACCAGCTGATTCCGCAGGAGACTACATTTTCAGACATCAAGGAGCAGCATCCATTGTATGTGATTTAATCAGCATTTGAAATAGTTTAAAAACCTTTAGATTTGAATGTCACTTTAAAGCCCATCTCCAGCAAAAGGTTCCTTTTCTGTTTTGGACAGAGAAGGCAGTAAAGTCTCAAGTTTTTTACTGCTGTCCATGTTCCCACTTGGGTGTTATTTCCTCTCTTCTGATTGAGGACTGGTGGCAGACAGAAGTGAAAGAGGGCAGAAATCTCCACATTGCGTACACATGCCGCAGTAATAGTTGTTCTTGTTGAGTGGGAAAGGGTTAGAATCTCTGTCATACTTTTTGAAGCTAAATTCCGGGATAAGTAAATATGGGCTAAATACAAGAGCCATGCGTATGCTTAGTTGAAGCTTGGCGTGTTTTGTGTATTTCTTCAAGATCTGTGCAGTTATCCAGTGTAAATCTTTGTGCAACAGCTTCCTGTAATATAGACCATTCACTGTTGCTCTCTCTCTTTGTGCAGGGCGGCTGGTCTTGTCTTTGCCCTCTCCTATAGTTTTCTGCAGGCAGCCTGTATTGGATGGAGCCTTCTGGGTCCCTTCCACAGCTCTGTTCTCTGCACAGGTTATGTACTGCACAGTGATGTCCCCGGTGCTTGTACAAAGTAATAGCTAACTATGCAAAGGCAAAATGGATTCAAATTCTCTTTGGCTACTGAGGAATATATTTTAATGAAATATTTTGTTCCTGGAGTTTCGCTTTAATTTTGTTCCCCTGTCTAGATGACTATTGTCAGAAACCGAAGTTTGTGGAAGTCTCTTCAGAAATTCTCAGTTTAAAATTGGTTGGAGTTGGGATTTAGGTTGACCCATGCCAAAACCTGGACGCGCAGCTCAAACCGCAAACCCAAACAGCAAAAAACACAATCGGGCCAAACTGCCCCTGGCTGCATAGTTGCAGCAGGATACTGTTCTACAGTCCTGCATGTGAATGGGAACATATAACAAATATAAAGTAGATGTTATCCAAATTTGGCTGCAAGAGGGGAACTTTACCCACCAATTTAATGTCTCTCAAAACCTTTACTTTTATGCCTCATTCACACAGGCCGTGGAGTGGGGCCGTACAGATCCGTGCGGCTTCCAAGGCCGTATTGGGCCGTTCCAGGGAAGGACGGGTGCAGCGTGTGATTGTACGCAGCAGCCTGTTCTTCTCTATAGGAGGATGTAGTCGTAGCTGCACATCTGTGCAGGTGCAGGTGTCCGTACTCGGATCCAGGCTTCAATGCAAATATTAAAGAAATGCATATTTTTAAAATATATTATTATTATGCATTTCTTTAATTTTTGCAAAAGGTGAACTTATCCTTTTAAATATGTAACTTCTGCAGATTATGCCAGCTTTATGAATCTGGGAACAGGATTGCTCACTGGGAGGATAGATGCGTACCAAGGGAACCTGAATGCCAGATGATGCCCCAAGAGCACAACAGAAACAGGTTTTTTTAAAAATAAATTATTTTAGCTTCCAATTACTCTAGATTCTGAGAACCAAACTAATCATTCTTTTTTTCTTCCATGTACTGCTATGCAATCCAAAGTAGGCTGTGATTAATATAATACGGAGATGTAAACAGAGGCATGATAACAGCCATATTGAATATAAATAATGATTTATCCAAACAGCAGGAGCACTTGGAAAATAATTTTTATAAAAAAAATTAAATGTATATGGGTAATGGAACTAAGACAGCACGGTTTGCAGTTTTGCAAGTTAATTATTTAGCATTACACTGGTCTCTGTAGTGGGACCGATCTCCATTAAGGCAATTAAGCTGTACTTAGTTCTCTTCTTCCTTTTTTTTTTTTTTTAACAACTGACAATTTTTTCTATCCTTTTCAGCAAACGTCTAGTGCTAGCTGCTTTCTAACTGCTTTCCTACTGAAACACTGAAATCTTTCCTTCTCTCAGATTCCCACAAAAGCAACCCTCTTAAGACTGCATTTCAGTGTTAACCAGCAAAAAAGCGCAGTGAGCCAATAGACCCTTCACCAGTGACCTTCCTTGATAGGACACCCTCCACCCTAATTTTCCAGTTCTCCCTACCACTGTGTTCGAGTGCAGGAGTGCATCTGTCTGTATTTGACCTTCTCCCCACTGGCAGTGTTTGGAACTGGTGATTGGCCTCTGAGGCTCAAGTACTGCATTCTGGGAGGAAGTGGAAAAGGTTACATGCTCTGCCATACCCAGAAGTACAGGCTATCACCAAGGACTTTAACAAAAGGATACATGGGGGAGCATGGGGGAGGTAATTATTAGTGTGGTCGGGATGGGGGTAGTGACTGATTGTCTGATTCTATTAGCACAGAGTGTTATCAGACACTCTCAGGAGAGGAGGGAGCTATGATGTGCAAAGAGGAAGGGAGCTGTTCTAGGGAATTGACAAGTCATATTTTCCAGCAAGTTCAAAGTCGCATTGCAGGTGAATAAAGATAAATTTATGGAAGGAAAAACACTGCAAGTATTTAAAAAAACTAAATTTTCCCGTGCTTTTTGTGTTAGTGAAAAGATCTCTTTAAGTTAGTCTAAGGCCCCATTCACACTGGTTTATAGCGCGGATTTACGCTGCAAAATCACGCATATTTCCGCGCGATATCGCTCTGTGTACTAAGTCCAATCGCGCCATTTGCAATATCGCAAGTCTGAATGAGGCCTAAAGCTGGCAATACACTGTTTGAATTTGAGATTGGTATGGCCCCCTCAGGGGGAACCCAATACCCCCCCC